>NW_010429392.1:31957-53016 GCF_000710305.1 Buceros rhinoceros silvestris
CTTTCCCTGCCAGCTGTCTGCTGAAAAGGCACAGGCTTGTTCCTTGGCCCTAACAATGCAATTACAGCCCTGCAGATCGCACTGTTTGTGCATTAAGTACAGAGCCAAAACGAGGCGAATTGATCGTTTGACTTTTGGAGGAGCCATGTGATCTCTGCGTGCGGGTGATCCGGCATGCATCAGTGGGCAATGCTGCAGTACACGCCTGACGATGAACTTGCTCCACGCTAGCTCCCCTCCCCTGCCCGCTCCTATAATGGCAAAGACGTTGGAGCCTACCCCACGTTAACCCCCATCAGTCTACAAGAACAGGCTCATTTTTAGCTGCTCCCGTGCTAGGCTAAACTCAGAACTCACTCTGCCTTCTGAAACATGACTCAGGGCCACAACAAAGGCTTCCCTGCAGTGGGCCAAACTATGAAATTATTGTACCAGCGCTTCATGCTACAAGCTTCAGCACAAGAATTGGACATATTTTTTCAAACAACTTTTTCAATTCTTGCATTTGAAAAATACTGCAAACATATCTAGTTAATGTCATGTTAATGGTATTTGTATTCTCTGCCATCTGAGGGTGCTGCCACTGCAGGTACCTTCTTAAGCCTCATATTTGTCCCCATTTAGCACTAAAACCCACCAATGATTTGGATTCCAGACTGTTTCACATTTCAAGCACAGAAGATCCAAAGCACTTTGTAAGTGTAAGTCCAGTTTGTTTCATAACTCTTATCCTGGTGAACATTCCTTACAAGCTTAACGTGACAGGACTTGAATGAAGATCTCAACGCTGTAATTCTTTATGCAGAGCACCAATCACCAAACCAGCAAACGCTTGGGCTGGAACTACAGCATGTGACTCTACACAGAATATAGGTGTAGGGGAATTTTGATTAAGGGTATCAGGTCAAGCTCTGAATTTTAAAAGTTTTCTATTACATCTTCACTGCCTGTATACTGAGAGGATCATAGGATGATTCAGTTTAGAAGGGTCCTCAGGATTTCTCCACCCAAGCTCCTGCTCAAAGTAGGGTGCGTTATGAGGTCAGACCAGATATCTCAGGGCTTCATCTAGCCTGGTCTCAAAAACCTCCAAGGATGGAGCAACCTGTTCCACTTGTCTGTTGTCACTCCAAAAAAGTTCTTCCTTATAACCAGTTCAACCTGAGAAGGGGTTTCCAAGATCTGTTTCAGTATTACTCAACTCAGCTTCACAGATAATGCAATTTGCTTTCTCAAGATTTCAAATCCAGGGCTCCATAAAGTAGAAACACCTCCATCCAGCTCAGCAAATTTTGGAAAACATTCCTCATACCAAGATTTTATGTATCACCTGACTGACCATCCTTACTGCAGAGGCTGGATAACTGATCTCCAGAATACGCTTAGAGACCCTCAGCTATAAAGCAATTTATAAGTTAACTATTATATTATTATTCCTTCAAAATCTCTTTCGCATTTAAAAAAACCCAAGTGTAATTCTTTAATTTGTAGCTTCATTGACATGCAAAGTCATTTTGGGTGGTAAGACAGGCAGAAATGACAACCGGCCACAATGTTTGTAACTGAAGACTAAATAAGCCTGTTTACACGTAGTTTAACGCTCAAAAGAAACTCTGAACAGCTGAAATGCCTTATAAATAGCTCAGACCCAGAGGAAGTGCAAACGTCTGCATTGTGAATTGTAGATCTTAATTACAGACAATGGCTGGTACAGCAAGTAGCACAGAAAAAAAAAAGTGAAACAGTTGCACTGTTCATGGTTGGCAATAATTCTTCAGGAAAATATTTACTATCAATCAGTTATGAGAAAAGGGACTCTGCGCTCATAAAACAGCACGTTGCTTCTCATACCAGGACCATTTTGCTTCAGCATAATCTGAATTTAAACAGCTTGTTTCCTGCGGATATAATTTTGGAAATAAATAAAACAAGTCTATCAAAATCTGGAGAATGTGTATGGCGGGGCGAAGTGGGGGGAGCAGGAGTATCACATTTCTTTCTCAGTCATTTGCAAAGAGGTTATTAGACTGAGGGGAAGCTAAAGCATAAAGATTGTCTTGACCTAAAAAAAATATACAAAAATGAGAAACTCACAACTAAGATAAAAGTAGACATATTACTAAGAAAGGAAGGTCAAGGCTTTTAGATAAAACCTCAATGCTGTTTTCTGCTTGTGCTGTCTAAATACGGAGAATTCACAGTTTCAAAGCACTTTTTGAACATAAAGCAATCCCAGCAATGTCCCTGCAATACCTGCCATCCACACAACACTTTTTACTGAGAGAACACCTACAACAGAAGGGTCAGATGACATGGGTACATCTCCATTAGTCAGTGGCTGAGGCAGCATTTATTCAGTCTGCAATGGCCTCCGAAATTGTGTCCCAGAGAAAGGTATACCCAGGCCACAAAAGAGGACACTGATACCAAGGGATTTGGAGCTGGAAATTTGCCCACTGACAGCCCCTCTGCATCATTACACAGAAGGTTAATACTAAAAGTTAAGGTATGGAGGAACACATTTTCTCATTAAAACAGTGGAAATAGTATCAGAAACTAAATGTAGCTAGTCAAACAATATTTGTTCATGATTAAATTGCTCTAATTTCAATTTCAAGGGCTGGAAAGTTTTCAGAAGCACTGGAAAATTATGTATTATCTGAAGATATACTGACTTGGTGGTATATCACAAAAGAACTCTGAGCTGGTTGTGTTGTTCACACAAAGTAAATGCAGGGACACTCTCAGGACAGAGAAGCCATCAATCTGTGACATAAAGGGACTTAAGAGTACAAGAGGGACACTCTTCAGATCAATTTGTCCTACTGCCAACTGGAACATCCAGCCTGGAACCCTACATGTTTGTTTATTAAAGAGTATTCATGGCTTCTCCTTTCAATTCATATAAAAATTCTTAGCTTGACATTATTATTGTGCAGGTTATTTTTATTCTGAAAACTTGGAAGTAGCGATGCAGAAAAAATTGACAAAGGAAGCTAGATTTCAATTACCAGCTAATTCCACCACTCCGTGCTTTAGGTGAATCATCCTTGAACGTTAAATGTGTAGCTATAAGCTAAATACTATGCACCTTTGAAAGAAAATTTCACATAGCATACTTGAAGTGCCAAGCCCTGGTCCTGTGTTTCTGCCCAATTCTGTCCGCCTGTGCACTACGAACAGCTTGCAGAACATCACCACACGCTTAAGCAGGACTTTTCATCCAAGGGTCAAAAAAGCATCATACAGTTAAATTTCACGACATTCTGCAAGGAAATTATTATTCAGTTCCCTTTTTGAAGAGGAGCAAGAAAAGCAATCATGGCCGCAGAGGATAAAATCACAGGCTATAAACCCCTTCTAGATTCCTAGTTCAATACTGTAACTGCTGCAGCATGCACATTTGAAAGTATGATAAACAGCAATCAAAGATTCCCTAGAAGACACAACATGCTTAAAAGGTCCTGAAAAGTCCCTTGGCTTGCTGGGACTTTAAGAAGCAGGACCAGTTATTACATGTGGGAACCAAGGAGTGGCCTGAAACAGAAGTCCAATTTTTCAAGGGTGGTGTGCGTGACTGTATTTTCCTTCCTCCAATTTCACTTAGATGAAGATAAAGAGAACATCTCTCAGCTGCTGCTGAGTTCAGAACTAAGCAGAAACCTGAGGCTGCCGCATGCCATGTAGGAGGTGTCTTTGTGCTGTCTCTGGCAGGTACACCATAGGGCCTCATCTCTGGCACGTGTAGGAAAGAATGCAATGTGCAAAGTGAAACTGAGAACACTTCTTTACAAACCAGGTACAGAAGAACTGGAACTGACTGTAGGCATTAATAAAGAGTAAAGACTATCTAATGAATGCAGGAAACAGGTAATGACTGTAGAGATCTCTGTGAGATCAGCTGTACACCAGTCTCTTGCTGGGAAAGAAAAGCGCACTATGAATCAAAAGGGTATTTCCATAATTCAGGAAAAAGCAAAACCTAACCGACTCTAAGCAAACAGCAAAACTCAAACCTAATACAGCCCACACTGTGAAAGGGTGAAAAGGTAAGGTCTCTGAAAACAGGAATACATATAATCCATCCAAGCTAAGACTCAGCCAAGCAGGTTGGAGACACACCAGAGCATCCCTAACTGCACTGCAAATAGGAAGTGTGAAGGTCACCACAGAAAGTAACTGGTCTCGGGTGCAGAACAGAAGAGAAACTTGTTTGCACACCCAGGAGCATCACAAGATTCCTAGTGACACACCAGATGCCAGGGGACTTTAACTGAGCCCCTCTCTAATTGAGGATGAAGCACACACAAACACCATTATCTGGCCTGAAGATACTGGCTTACAAAATATGGAACAAACAATAGGAACAGATGCTCATTTGGCCAGATTTCAATAAGCCTCATTAAAACCAAACACCCTGTCCTTGGAGCCCAGGTTCACGCTACATTTCTACCTTATTTAAGCACCTAGCACCGATTCCTGAGAAAGCTGTTCATTTGTGGCTGCACACCAGTAGTATCCTAAAAGGGAATTCTCTCACAGACTTTTTTTGGTTTCTAAAGAACCAAGCAGGAGGAGTTTATATATACATATATGTATGTATGTGTGTGTGTACGCACATTAGAGACTGCATTTCCTATTTAAAAACACTGTTGATCACTCAAAGTGACAGGCAAAAAGATGCCAAAAGATTAACTGAAAAACTCACAAGGACGGAAGAAAACTGATGTTACAGATCATAGAATCACAGAACGGTTTGGGTTGGAAGGGACCTTTAAAGGTGATCTAGTTCCAACTCCCTTGCAGTGAGCAGTGACACCTTCCACTAGACCAGGCTGCTCAAAGCCCTACCCAACCTGGCTTTGAACACTTCCAGGGATGGGGCATCCACAGCTTCTCTGGGCAGCCTGCTCAGTGTCTTGCCACCCTCACAGTGAAGAACTTCTTCCTGGTATCTAATCTACAACTACCTTCTTTCAGTTTAAAACCATTACCCCTTGTCCTATCACTACACTCGTGATAAAGAGCCCCTCTCCATCTTTCCTGAAGGCCCCCTTTAGGTACTGGAAGGCTGCAATAAGGTCTCCCTGGAGCCTTCTCTTCTCCAGACTGAACAACCCCAACTCTGTCAGCTTCTCCTCCAGCCCCCTATCATTCTCTGGACCTGCTCTAGCAGATCCACATCTTTCTTATGCTGGGGGCCCCAAAGCTGGATGCAGCATTCCAGGTGGAGTCTCACAAGAATGGAGTGAACACAGTACTGAACACAGGTTAAACAGATGACATCTGTGCATCACAGTATATAATATTTAATTTAAGATCCCAGATCTTCAGTCAAAACATGCATGCACTTGAAACAAATTCTACTTCTCCTTCTTTGCTTCTACCCAAATACGCCCAAATCTCATCAGTGGAGTTTCAGAGGACAAATACCAGAAAAACAGGGCTAAGAACGATAAACAAAAGTTAATCAGAACATTATATTCTAGTTTTATTTTTAGGTGTCTGAAGAAAACAAGATAACCTGCAGGTCTGCAAAAGCCACTGAGCACCTGGGTGCACAGGCAGCATGACATTGTATAGAAAAGACAGCAGACGAGGTTTTCTAACAAACACAGACTTACTTGAGCAGTCAAAGAGTGGTCCTATGCTACTTCCCATACTTGAAAATGCATGTCCTGTTTAGTATAAACTCCTTTCCCCTCCATTTTAGGAAGGATGCAAGTTGATAGGTTGGTAATTTACATCTGGATGTCCTGTAAAGAAGCACTCCTTCACAAAAGAGTTTGATGGATGGACAGTGCTTCAGTCTGAAGGAAGATATCCCAATATTGATGTGTGTGGCCTCAAGGGAAACTGCATTTCATTCTTTGAACAAACTTTAGAACATCAAGCACATGATCAGTAAATGGCAGTAATACAGTCAGCAGAATATTTTTTTGCAAGTAGGTGCAGAATCAGGAAATCTGTTTTCAAAAGAGGCAACATCTCTTACGCACCGACCGACACATCTGACAAGCATGTGATAATGATGACTGCAGCTCCCAGTCTGGGCTGATACTGCACTGCAAAATCAGAAGAGGTAAATCATGATTTCAAAAGCAATCCTTTTTGTCTTTCACTGCCAGTTTATAAAAAAAAATTGAAAACCCTACAATACTTTTGGAGAAGTGCTGCAGATAAAGAAGCTTGTGGTTACCCTTTCCAGTATTCATCCTCTTGACAAAATGTTTTAAAGGCCAAGGGTGTAAGACGCATCAATCATGGAGGATAAAACTTGCTATGTACTCGCAGGAGAAGGCCTCTGAACTCCTTAATTCCCATTTAACACCTTCACCTAGGGACCATTTAACAGTTGTGCCATTTGCCTATGCCTCCACTGAGCCATCTGTGTTTAGCTAACTGGATGTATAAATGCGTCAACTTCTGGAATTTGAAAGACAAGTTTTCTTAGAACATATTTCATTCTCTTGTGTAGCTGGGAAGGCAAAGGAAAGGAGTACAAGAGCCAGGCAAGCTAGTACTACAGGAGTTATATCCCCAGAAAAGCTCTTATGGTTTTTATATACACACACATATATATATATAAAAGCCTGTGTATGTGCATCTATATATGTACATACATGCTTTTTTCATATATGTATATATATGAGATGGCAGATTGTCCTACAGCATAGAGACACCACAATTAAAAACATTCGCTTTTTCACCTCAGGGTGATGGTTCCTAATTCATTCTCAATAACATGACATAAGTCTTGCTGTTCCTGCCTTGAGCAATACCCACACCTCTTACCACGATCCCACTGAAAATGTAATTTGAGGAGAGTTTATTATTTAGGGCATTAGGATGTTAAAGGTATATCATTTCATTTAAATGAGGCATCACTTAAATTAGCTGTAGTTCTTGCACACCCTTGCTCCACTATAAGACGATCAGGTCAAATAAGATGTTATAAAGCAGATGGGGCAGCATGGGTTTATGCTGGTTAGCTTGCTGTGAGCTGCTTCATGGCATCAGAATGATGCTGTATGACGATATAACTCAGCAAGAACTGCACTGGCGCCTTGCTTGAAGAGTTTCACCCACTCTGTATCATAAAGCGCCTTAGGAAGCAGCGTGCAATACCAATCACCTTAAGAATGGAGGTGTTGGCATTAAACATTAGCACTTTATACCAAGATTGGTCGCTTCTCTCAGAAGTGCTTCTCCAGTGGAAAGTAACCTGGAATGTCAAGCACAGTTTATGAGTGCTAAGCCACCTGCAAGCACGAGAACAAACTTTTATGATGGCCAATTCCCTGACAGGAATCAAAAGAAATGGGACATCCAGATTTTACCAGCAAAATCCCAGCAAAGATGTAGCTGGGAAATTATCTTAAAGGTCAATACAAAAGTACCCCTTGGAGGGACAAGTCACCTTTAACAACCATTCAAAGTATGAAAAAAGAAAGGACTTTAAGAAGATCAAGGAATAAATAACCGAAAGAGAAAACAGGCTTTTGAGTGGTCAGGTTTGTGGTGACAGAGGAGCAACAAAATGCCAGCTGGTTTTGGTAACAGATGGCTGCGTGCACTGTTCTGTCCTGCATGCCCATTCTCAACTTCCTCTCAGTGGAAATACGAAGCTTATATGAGGCTAAACGCATCCTCCACGCAGCCTTTCTATACATATTGCATCACGATTCAAAGGTTTTCCATTCAGACAGCCCTACATGTACGTTGTTTTAGTCAAGTTACGCTGAATTTTAAGAAAAGAGGGTGGCTAACGGCATCTCATCTTTTCTAATCACATCTACTATAATTCTCAAGGAATGACTTCTCTCTGATGGACTAATACAGCCTTTTTCTTACCATTCTGACTGCTCTATCTCCCTCCTCCCCTTCCCTTTAAATACAGCACTCACTGTATTTTAATTGAAAGGTCTTTCTTTTTGCATCTCCCCTCTGATAGCTAAGAAAGGGAACTATGATACAAAGAGCTCTCATGCAGCATTTTTAGCATGTATCTGGACATTTACCATTTGAAGTTGCCACAGCTAATTACGTGGCAGGCATAGGTCATCCCATCAAAAAAGCCCATTATTTGTACAGCAGAATGAACCCTTCAGTCTTAGACAGCTCAAGACTCAAGTAATCGTCTCCACAGAGAAAAAGAGCAAGTCTGAAATCTCTCACTGATGAACAGAGAAGCCTACCCAAATTATATGCTTTCTGTTTAAATGATTTTTCTGTCTGTATTTTAAAATAATTTTTAACAAGAACTTTTCTTTGATTAACAATGAACAATCTGCTAAACTCCCCCCCAAAAGCAAAGCCATTCTATCACTTACTTTGGCCACACAATTTTCAGTCTTCATAGCAGTGCTTCCTAGACATACTGTTTCCTGGTTTAAGCACAGTCTGGCACAGCTGTTGTAGGTCTGCAGAAAGATTAAAATGCTTATGAATAGAAGAACATGATTTTCTTTCAGGCACCACATTTTTGGCACAGGAACCCACAACTCTACTACATTTCCTTTTTCCTAAGGTGTAAACGTTTTGAACCTAAATAAAATAGTTCACATCAAAAGCCTACGCTCAGGGCACGCATGTCCTCTGAGAAGCTATGTACAATTTTATAGTTCTGCAATACAGAGGAAAAAAAATATTTTTCTCCTCTTTTTCCTATGAAAAAGGAAAAAAATATCTGATCTCAGCTGTATGGACTTGCACAAAATGCTGCATAATGGAACTACTAAAGCAAGGTGATTGCCATGCACTAATTATCACAACGTACATCAAATGTTAATAAACATCTCCTGTCTTTATCAGGTAAAAATACATGGGATACAAAAGTTATAATCAGATGGGAGCAAATGCAGACCACACGGCACTTGTCATATTTAATCTTCCCAATTTTGGAGAGCTTTTTCTCTTAAAGTAGAATGTCTTTTTTCTTTAACTCATACACCGTCCTGCCCAGGGGACCGTCAGTTGCAGCTGCAGACTTTGGAGCCTTTGCAGAACACATTACTCACAGCCTCTCCCTTTTTTAAGAGCAGCATATGAACAGTACTTTTTTAAGTGTGCTTAAAATTATACTTTGGTTGATTTGGCTATTTAAACTAAGATGCCTGAAGAACTCAGGAGTTTAATGTAGGCTTCCTCTCTCCACTTTCAACACCTTTTTAATTACTGCTTGATGAAGCTCACATTTTCTGGTAGTAGTAGGAGTATAGTAGCAGCTAAGAGCTCCAGTATTGGATTAACACCCTAGCGCCTGTCGCCATGTACAGAAAACTGCTCCCAAGCAAAAGTGGCAGCCCAAAAGCAAATACAAACTTGCTTTGTTGCAAGAGTAGTAAGTGCACCGCAGAGATGTTGCTACCTCAAATAGTTGTGCGGGGAAAACCCAAGAAGCCTGTTGAAAGAGAATGAAATTAAACTTACTACAAAGACATTTCCAAGAGCACTAAGTAAAACATACTAACATTCATGATATTTTTAAGATTGCCTTAAGGGAAGGATGTACAAAGATTTGTAGTGAGCTGCCTGTCAGCTCTCTCCCTGTAATATTTGCTGGCCATCTCTGAAGATCCTTCCAGGACTTGCTATGGTTTTCTATTTGTTTGATTTGAAACTAATTCAACACCAAACCTGCCATAGGTTACAAAACTTGCAGGCAACATTGGCATGCTAAGGGCTCCTAAACCTCTCCCTCTGCTCCAAAGCTATGTCATCAGAGCCAGACTCCCTCAGCGTCAAGTACCCACAAATGTTCTCCCCTTTTTGCCCCTCTGCCACAGGCTTGACACTGCAAGACATAGTCAGAAGCAACACACGAGCCAGCAGAGGAACATACTGCAAAGGATGTCAGAGGCAAGAACACCAAGAGATTGAAAGGGGGTTATGCTGAGCAAGAGGTGACATGTCCACAAACCCAGTGCTCCTAACAGTTTCCAGCCCAGCACCAACTGATGGGAACTGAGTGTTCACAGTCAGTTTATAACATTATTCACCTACATTCATACGATCCTCATAAACACTCCTTACTGCCCACAACTGGAAATCAGTCTACTGGCTCAGGTGGATCTGTACCGGTCCAGCACAGTACATGCACTCCTGGGGAAATTCAGGAAACCACAGTCCTTTCTACCTTACTTCTTCACATATCCCTTTATGGTAACAAAAAGGAGCACAGAAGCTCTATCTTCTCCATTGCTTCAGCATTTCATGTTTTATTTCTCAGACAGCTCTCTAACCATAAAACAACCAGTGACAGACAGGAATGTAGAATATCCTGGCTCCAGCAGATCTCCTTACAAGTCGTATCATTGACAGCTGCTGACTAGCAGCCAGCTAGAAATTCCTGACTCTTGATCCGGAAGGAGAAACTGAAAAATTGAAACACACGAATCCTTTCAAAGTGTCATGCAGATGAACAGAGTGCATCCTTCAGCAGGGGAGGTTCAGATTCAAACTGGGATTAGGCCACAAGCAAACAGAAGTTTGGTGGACTCAGCTTAGCCTCTTGCAAATATTTGCCAACATCATAAACCCATCACCCTGGTATGCACAGAACTCTCTCTTCAGAATAAAGATCAGAATGGCATAAACTATTCTAAATGCAACTTAGATGTAGCAGCGCAACTGGTGGACAGAAGGTTGACACCATCTGTTGACCACACTGAGTTCAGACAATACCGTGCAAACTTCATTTTATAAGCATGTTAGTTAAATTCAACCAGATTCTGAAGGTGAAAGCCCATGAAGAGTTGACAAGATTCTTTGTTCAATAGTTACATTTGTGTAATTTAACCCATCTACTCTGTAAATCTGCAATTCCTTCCATTTGCAGTTTCATTCCTACAATTCCAGTAGCAGTATTTCTGCACAACTTATCAGCTTATACCGTAAATTTTATGAGGAGCCCTGACTCAAAGAAAGATACCACTAACTCCACTTTGCAGATTAAAATGCTCGGCCACAAAAACATTTAGTGAAAGCAACAAGGAAGCGTGTGGCTCCGTGAACTGAACCATGAACAGAACTCAGACCTTGTCAGTCTTTTTCCTCACAAGACAGGTATGCACAAACCTTAGTAGAAGCCAGCTTTTTAAAAGCCGGGCTTACAACAGGCTTTCTCTCACATTTATAAATGGGAAAGAGCACACAATCCAAACACACAACGTGAAATACTAAATGCTAAATCTAAAAACCACAGGACTTTCTGAGGAGGAATGAAGCTCATTACATCACTATTCAAAAGTTGTGTACGTGTCAGAATGTAGATACAAATAATCATCTATATTCTATCGATACCTTTCTGCCCTTTGACAACATGCCAACACTACTTAAACCCCTCCTTCCCAATCTTTTCAGCCACAGACAGGAGAGAAGAACATGCTTTTACTCTGTGAATCAACTTTTAAACACAGTCATTTGATTATGTAAAGATCTATATAAGTGCCAAAATACCAGACAACCATTTAGTCCTCCAGCAGCTCTTTGTTTCTCAGTAACAGTAGTGCAGGGAAAAAAAGAAAATTAAAAGGAGTATGTATAATGGATTCAAGCCATCAGGATGCAGATTTGAGAACAAAACGTGATCTTGAGTTCAAAGTCCATTTGCAAATTTACAAAGTACTTCTGTTCTTATTTTCACATTCTCACTCAAGATTGCATTATTAGCCTTGCGGGATGAATTAGAAAGAGTAAAGAAGATTCATGCGCACATTCTACAATGTGTTTAAACAGGTTTAAAGCAAAAAATGCAGAAGAAAGCCTAGTTCTCCCTTAAAGTCCAGAGGGGAAAGAAGTAATGTCATTCTGCTTAATAGCTCTCAATGGAAATGTATTGATAATGTCACAAAGAAGCCATACCTGGCTCACAAAGTCAAGTCTTAAGAAGCTGCTAGAATTTACTGTGAAGGTAGGACCATAGGGTTGCCTTCTAATGTTTCTCTGTAGGCAGCAGTTACTGGCTACTGTGAGACATGAGATTACTGCTGGACATGGAGAATCGATTTCATCTGATATTGCCGTATTTGTGTTTGTACCCTAGCGGTTACTAATGAACACACCTAGCTGAAAGCAGAACGAATGCCACACCATCAATGCAGAGCCCTATATTTTAGGTGAAACATTTGATGGTGTCTCACGCTACACTGCAACATCAAAGTGTCTCCTTTCATTCGTTCCAATGCCTATGGGAACACTGACTAACCTGGACAGAACCCAAGAAAATCAAAACCAGAACCAAGCCTCAGAGAAAAAAATTTCACAAGTCCACCTTTAAAGCTCAAGCCTTTTATGAATCTCATCTAATTTGCACCAAAACTGTTCAAGTTTCTCCTCACCTTTCATCAAAATAGGAGGTTTCTTCAATACAGAAAAGCGATCTGAAATGGTAGCCTGGATCAATGCCACAGGCAGACAGTGTTGTGCTGGAGTGCTTAATATGCTTTTATACTGCATATAAAGCACACAAACATAAACCAGTTTGTTGAAAACTACCTTCTTTGTGGAAGATGGCTGTAATTCTGAACAAGTTTTCAATTTTCACACTGCTGCTAGGGTAAAGCATTTTAAAGAGTTTAATTTTTACAGTGGCTTCAATGACATGAGATTATCTAACAAAGTAATGGTTAATCAATAGAGGGTTTAGTTGTCAGGTGAAACATATAACACACTAAAAAGGATTGATTGTGAGGCTCCTCCTTATTTACTGGGAGGTATATATTTAAAATGACACAAACTTGTTACCAAGCTGCATTCCTTTAACCTTGCAAAAGCCGTTTCAGGAGAGTGTTAAGCAGCCCTATAGCAAAACGAGTGCTAACGAAAAAAACAAAAAACAAACTCTACAAATATATGGGAGCACCAAATCATGTCAGAAGCAGGGGAACCACAAAGCTGCACTCACTCTCAGCCAAAGGCTTAAAATGCCATAGAGACGCTAGACTATGGTTCACTAAAGATAGAGCTCTATCTGCTCATTCCGTAAGTGTCTTTGGTTACATTTTTCTTTTTAAAGAAAGTATGATCCTGCTCTTTGACACAAACACGTAAACATTTCTGCTCTTGTCCACAGAGCTCTGGATGAATGCCGAATGCCAACCTGAAGCCTCAAACTCCAGGCAGAAGTGTGTGCGTGTGTGTGTGTGCGTGTGTGTGTGTGTGTGCGGGTATGCGCAGCTTTTCTGCCAACTGAAATCCATTTCTTTGGTCATTTATTCCGAGAATCCCCAGTCCCTGAACAAAACTCCACTTTTTAATAGAAGCTGCAACCCGGGAGCTCAATAAGATTTCCCCCCCAATAGGTAATAATTACATGATTTATCAGAGAAAGATAACACTAATAAAAACACAGCAAAAAGACAAAACCCATACCCTCCCTTCAAGTCATTTTCAGGGAAAAGATTATTAAACTGTTCTTTTTGAACAAGGGCTTTTGTAGCTAAGCACAAATTGCCAAACACTTAGAAAAAAAGTTATTAGACTCAGAAGAATTCAGCAGAAGTGGGAAGTTATATAAACAAATCACTCCAGCAGATTTGGAAAGATCGCTTTCATCTTACTTAGAGTCTTAGGAGACTTGCATTAATTACCCTTTAAAGGTCTTTCACATGGACTATTTAAAACAAATGCAATTTATTTATTTATTTCAAATGAGGTGCTTCTTCTGAAAGAATTAAGTAATCTCAACAAATTTAAAAACGTTTTTATAAACAGGTAATTAAAAAGAAGACTCGAATTAAGTCAAGCTGTAAGACATTACCCAGGATTCGCAGCGATTATTTCCTTAAGACGTCATTTTTGTTATCCCTAGCCCAGCCTTGGGAAGGGTAGTCTCCACGGAAAGCCGTAAGACAAAATAAAGACTAGCCAAACAAAAAACTAGATCATTTACAGGATTTTCCCTAAAGCACAGTTTGTCATATTGCAATTACACCTTGCCGACTGTGAAAGCCAGAGTCCTTAATATTGCCACTAGAGGGAAGACGTGTCTCAACACATGGCGATGGTAGTTGGGGAGTGGGTTTTCTTGAGCAATTACCATAACAAAGCTCCCTTGGCTGTGTGTACCTTCTAATTACTCAGTACAATTAAAATGACTTACCTAAAACAAACAGAGAAAAAAAAAAAGCCCCTAAAACAAAAAACCTCAAGACAATACAAACAAAAAGCTTTACTCTGATCTGCCTGTTATCTGAAATTATATTAAGGCTGAAGACCTTTCTTCCTTGTCCATCAATGCACCGGGGGGGGGTGGGGAACAAAAAAAAGAGTATGCCACAATGCTCCAGCACCATGGGGTTGTTCAGCGATGTAAAAGCATTAAAACAAACAAAAACAAAGAGCAAGGAGAACTAGATCTCTTGTTAAAGAAAAGAAGAAAAAAAAAGAAAGAGGAAATGTCGTGGTATTTAGCCATCTGGTAGCTGCTTGAAAACAAATTGTCCTCAAAAGAGCAGAAATACAGTATGTCTTCTCTCAGTTCACTGACTTACGAATCAGACTCTTTTTTCTTTTTTTTTTTAATACAGGCATGGTAACATTAGACTTCTGTGCTGCTGCTGCTTTCACTTCCCTCTTGTCCCACTGTGCAAAGATAACCATGGTCATCCCAATCAGATCCGGTTATTCCAACTTCGATGCATTATTCACAGTCTTTCAGGATACATCTTGTTGGGCCCATTGTTCAAAATCCCTCAGGATTTTTTACTCCTGACAGCTACTTGCTGATTTCTAAACCCTTAAATCTTTAATTTTATAAGGCACATCATTAAAGGAAGATGGCAGCCAAGTGATTTTTCTTTCCATTGACAATTTGTGACATTTTTCCAGCAGCGTGCAAGGTGTTGAAAACCTGGCAGCTGTTACCTCCCGGGATGAAGCTCCTTTTTTATCCTCCCTTGACAGTTTAACTCAATGGGTCAGCACCTTTAAAGACTGCAAAGTACCACTGAAGTGGATGGAGGCTTGAATTACTGCTCCCTCCCTAATCAATGTAAACCCTCACTGCAGGTGAAACTCTTCATCTATAGAGGTGCATGGGGGAGGAAAATGTAAGGCCCTGAGCCAGATGGTTTTCATCTTGTTTTTTAAAGAAGAAAGGAACAAGCTAACAAGGGGACAGCTACTTTGTTAGCTTCTTGGCCTCTCTCATGGCTTTGGATCCCCAGGGTTCCAGCCACACAAGAGAAAGAATACAGAAAAACATAAACACTTAAAGAAATATAACTCAGGGGCTGGCAACACGCTGCTTTCAAAGAGTTGAGAGCCCTGTTCAGCGCTTTATTTATCACTGCCCACGTTCTTCGGATGGTAAGTGGACATGGACACAAAGGGCAGGGGGGAGCAGACAACACTTGCAATTTACTCAATTATAGAGGAATGCAGCAATGCAGCAGGGTGACAGATTCCTATTAGCACTAATGCTGAAAGAGCCCAGTGGCCTTTCTGCCACAAGGCAGCATTCCCATTGTAACTTTGACTCCCGCACAACCTGCCTTGGCTAGTTTCTTAACATGCATTAAGTGTCACAGAGGAATGAAAATGAATTTTTTGTTGTTATTTGAGAATAAAGAAAAAATTAAACAAAAAGAATAATCTTAACAATAAGACTAAGGCTTTACTTCTACCAGTTTCACGAGGCTTTTCAACTAGCAGCTCCTTACTAGCAAGCATTAACAGCTTAAAAGATGAGCTTCCAGGGTAACTTTATAGACAAGGTACATCCTGCCCAGCCAGCTCTCCAACAGAAAGCAAATTTGAACTGCAGCATTTTCCCAGAAGGGAGCAAGTGAGGAAGCTGAAGGACCCTCGCTCCCTCCCTACCACATAACCTTCCTCAACAGCTGAAAAGAAGGAGGGGAGAGGAGAAATACACCTGGAGAAGAGCCCTAAGCAGTGGCCTGAGGCTACCAGCTGGAAGTTAGCAGTTGACAGGTGCTGCTTTTTGTCATTGCTTTGCTATACCTTCTTTAACTGCTTTCTGCTTCTTATGGTTTGCTCCAGTATCAGCTTTAAACTTCTAAGATCAGATTGCACCTATTTTGACTTTGAAATAGTGCCTAGAGCATGTTTTAGGTGCTACCCGTAATTTTACAAAATTATCTCAAATCCGTAAGAGTGTATTGAGGTAATACTCTGTGCCAAAACAGTAAGAAGGAAAATTATTGAAATGCTAAGGGGCCTGTTTGAATGGGGTAACAGACAGGGATTTTTTTTCCCCCGGACTTCCATCTGGAAGCTAACAGAAAGACAGCAGAGTCCAACGTGAGGTTTGCAGGAGGTATGGTGCGGCAGCCTCGCTGCTGCCAGCATTTCCCCACAAGGCACCTTCACCCCCAGACAAACCACAGCGGCAAAAGGCACTTCATTACTGCTGCACCAAAGACAAGGGAGGTAGGGTTTTAAACAACCTACATTGTGCACGTCGTCTTTAAAAACCAGCGGGGTAATCAAGTTCAGGGCAGCCCCGGACAGCTGCCCTGTGACCTATTCATGTTGACCCCCACTATTCATCACTTTTCTTAGGACTATGAGGGCAAGCTCCTGGGGAGTGACCACCACAATAGACAGATACGAGCCAACAATAATACGGTTCCTGCAAAAAAAAAACAGATGGCACTGCAATAAATTTACAAATCTGCATTCATGGCTCTGTTAAAAACACCCAGAAGCTAAAAGGCTGGAGGGGCCCCTAGAGAGTTTCCCCTTCCCCATTTCTAAAGGCCGTCTTTCTACCAAAGACTATTGAGCTCATGTTCTTCATAAATGAAGAATGGAGACATAGCCCTTAAAATAACAAATGCCTGACCTAATCAATCTAGTGTTTGGGTCTAGCGCTAAATGATAGGCACTGAAAACTAATTATGTTTTTTGGCAAGGAAGTTGAATTAAAATGGAAACACACAGGTTAAAAAGCCACTGAAGCATTCGCGAGTCCCTTTGAAAGGGCAGCATGCACGCACACACACACACGCTCACATGCAGGGCTTGAAACAGGAACCTGATTCAATAACTCATGCATTTATTTTTAAAATGAATCAGATTAGTCCCATGTGTGACCTGCCGGTCCATCTGTATGAGCTGGACTTAATGGGCACTCTTCTCACGCTTACTTCAGTTTGAAGTATGAGAGAGATAAATTTAGTTTAATTTTCAACAGATCAAGCTATCCATTTTCAAGAGAACAGATTGTTCCCATGGGTCACCTGCCGGTCCATCTGTATGAGCTGGACTTAATGGGCACTCTTCTCACGCTTACTTCAGTTTGAAGTATGAGAGAGATAAATTTAGTTTAATTTTCAACAGATCAAGCTATCCATTTTCCAAATGGACCATCTGGATCAGCCTATTAAAATTAATTTATAACTTTGCAGTGTGAAAATTCGTTTGTTAGCTTAAATAAAGTTGCCAAAAACTTTTGCCACTTGTCACTGTTTTTTCTGAAGTCTGTTTTCATACTATGATTTTCAGTTTACCATTTCAAAATTTTATTTTGTCATATCAAGCACTCAACAAGAATCGAGCGTTTGCATCCTTACTTCCAAGTCAGCCATAGGCTAGATCTTTTCACTGTTCCAGCTAAGTGTCAAGTTCATTGTTTTTTTGTTTCCTTTTCCAGTGCTAATCTCCATGTCTCTTCTGCCTTGCTGCCCCTCATGCACCTCAGAGTGGCTGTGCCTCCTGCTTCCACCATGCCAAGGACACAGCTCCTTGTTGAGGCTTCTGAAGACATCCTTCTCCAAAAAGCACTTTAATCAACAGAAGAATATTTCTTCTAGTAAGAGGCCCATAGCACTGAGCAATGGGTGTCTTCAGCCCGTGCTTACAACTTCAGATGCTTAAGTAACCACTACACCTCCTTATTACCTCCACCTTCTGGTATGTCTGTTCCTAAAACCCATCTGAGAAAACATTTATAGCTAAGGCTGCATACCAGCATGGCAAACAAGGCAAGAAAAGGTAATGCACCTTTACTTAAGCTTGTCAGCAGCTGAACGTGTCAAGACATCATACTTCTCCTGAAGTGGTCTGATGCACCTCATTAATTTTCTAAAACTAATCAAAAAGTACTAAGTAAGCAGGCACTTTGACTGGGAAGACCATTTAAGTAGACTTCTCCTCCACCCCTTCACACACATTCAATTCCTCTGTGCATGTAGGTCCACGCTCCCCAAAAATGAAATTTTAACAGTGATGTCTTAAGGTAGGACAGAAAATATGAAACTGGACACTCAACATTTACCAAGTCAGCATCTTTTCACTAAGGTGGAAAGCACTTTTTGTGTATTATTGCTTTGACAGCATTTGCAGGTCAGATCTTTTTGGTTTTACAAAGCATGGATAGATGTAAGATGGGGTAACCACTCTGCGTACCTCCCTGTAGGAGATGCAGGTCTTTCCAGTAAGTATCACTCTACTCATTGATATGGGCACACGGCTGCATATGCATCCGATTTCCGACACTTGAGCTGGAAAACTCCCCACTGCTGCTTGTCTACCACTAACAGAGAAAAAGAGCAATCCGAGCTTTCAAAATGCTCAGACAGCTTTAGTTACGCCTACACGAAGAACCAAAATTCCTTGTACAACAGACATAGAATTATGGTGAATCACCTCCCATGATCTAGACAAGAGGGCAGCTGCTTTAAGACTGAGACTACATCCTGAGCTTGTCCACGAACACTGTTCTCAACACAAAAGGCCCCAGAAAGCAACCAGAAAACCAAAGGATTTTGTCCTGCACCTGTCACTGTAAAGACTGGACACAAAGATGAAGACTGATAAAACATCTCAACAACATCCCAAAACACAGCTAACCATCTTCGACATAAACAATGTCCAAGTGAATTATTTATAATATGAATTATTTGGACAGTACAAGTGGTTTTTTTACGTGTATTCTTGATATCTAGTCCCCTTGGTTATGATGAATTTTGAGCCTGTAGGAAAGGCAGCTTTCCCTGGACACTAAGAATACTTCTGCAGATTGAAATATAACAGAAGGGAAACTCAACTCAAAAATCTATACCTTTTTAATCTGTATAACACTGCTCGTGAATACTTATCTTCTCCTTAATAAATAATCATGACGAAGGACTCAGTGCTTGAGAAGGCACACAAAACAGGTAACTCACATTCCTTTTGACTTAACGCCTCTTACTATGAAGGTTTTCTTGGGGGAGAGACACACACCTTTTCTTGTTGAACCTGAATGCTTGTCATCAATAAGAGAACTCTAAGATGAAAATAAACCAGGTTTCTGTTGTGCTAGTGACCTTGTTGGCTCCCTTGATTATGCAGTAGGGACCTAGTAGCTTTGTCCTCTTGCTCTCACTCTCCTTGCTTGTTGCTGAATCCCAGAAAGATTTTAAGTTTTGTGTAACATATTTAATCAATTCTACAAAGTAATCTTTCTCCGCAGTATCTGGGATCTCACTCATTTTCCCAGCATACTGCCTCTTGTCTAACAGACTTACATGGACTATGACTTAGCCACAGGTAGTCCTTCACATGACACCTACTCCCACAAAATCAGACACTGCTAACAAAATACATTATTTAAAATAAAAACATAAAAAACCTCCTACCCCCAAAAAACCGACTCTGAGCACAAGCACCCTATCAGAAAGGTATTTCCTCCATTACTATGGTTCTGACCTACAACTTCTCTTGGAAATAGCAGCAGTGGGGTAGCGTAGTACCACCCAATTCCTCAGCCTGAGACTGCTGCTCCTGTGGCTGAAATGAAGAAGGAAATGTGCCAGTTCCTCAGCTGTTGCAAAGTGTGGCCTGGGGTATTCACTTAAGTCACGTTCATCAATGGTTTTACTCTGATACACCATGCAGCAATCTTGGGCAGCTGAGGGACGTACATATTTTTGCTTCTGCTGCCTGAAGGCTGCAATGAGGAGAAAGAACAAGGTGAAAAAGCATCTCAAATCACTAAATCCAACTTAAATCCTCCAAAAATCACAAGTCAGACTCCCTTTGTTGACCATGGGGATTAAAAAAGTGATTCTTCTGAACTGTTAAGAAATTTGCTTTACCATATATAAAAGACAAAGAGATTATGTTTTATCAGACCACCCTTTCTCCTTTCTACCCATTAATTTATACGGGCGTAGAAGAAACAAGAACAGGTCGTTTTTCAGGTTATTAACCTGAACACCACCTCCACGAAAATTTACCTTCAAGGGCAATGAAAAGCTTAATTGTTGTAGAACACTCTGAGACTCTTTATATGAAGCAAAATACACTACAAACAAGACAGCAACAATTTCAGAAGAAAAGGCTGAAGAAGTCTTGATGAGCATCAAATGGATGAAGGTAAAACTAGAGAGTCACCTCTTATCGTGCTATACAGAAGTCTAGATTTCTTTAGAAAGAGTCATCAAAGTCTCCTGAAAGCTAAATCTTTGTGTCTGATTTTCCTGGGTACAAAGTGACTTGTTCAGACTTTAAAGGAGAAAGAAAGGATTTCCATGAGCACAAGACAGACTTCAGCTTCCAAAAGCATTTAAGGATTCAAACAGCTAGAAAGTTTTATTGCATTTTTAAAGAGACTGATCACATACCTGTCTAAGTGAATTCTTCTCAGGAATGATCTTCCTAGGGGGCTCATCATTATTACAGTCTTCTCTCTCAGAGGAATTCTGTGAAAGAAAGTAAGCTTTAATTCAGTTCTTATCCCTAATATTACTCTGTGAGGAGAAAAGAAACAGAATACTTGTACTACACAGGCTGTAGTATTTTACACATACAAATACCGGAGGCTAACTTCTACTTTTAAACCAAACAGCTTATTATGGCAGAGAAAGAATTTCTCCTCCTCAATGCAACAATGCACCACTGCGTAGGTATCTATCGAAGAAGCCTGTGCTTTGAGGATCTGTTCTGAAACTGCTGGTAATGGCCACTTTGAAAAGCTGAAATGGTGGTTGAATCAGCATGCCAAAACCAGTGCTCCTGAACTCTCCAGAATAACTATTTAAAACAGCAGAACCTGTTGAAAACAGGTTGTTAATGGGTTGTTAAGGGTCGAGGTCCCGAGGTAATAA
>NW_010429393.1:0-2144 GCF_000710305.1 Buceros rhinoceros silvestris
CCCCTCCCCGCCCGGGAGAAAAGTTGAACTTCTTCCTCGGGGGCAGGGAGAGCAAGGCAGGCTCGAATAAAGTGCTGGCCGGCAAAGCCCGCTTCCTTCTGGCCCCGCTGGGGGAGGCAGAAGCCGCGGTCCCTTCATCCGCTCCGCGCAGGCAGCGGGGCAGGAGGATGCGCGGCGGGACCTTGACCTGGTGGGTTGAGGCGCAAGTGGTCACACTCGAGGTGGTTGTAGAGGGGACAGGTGGGTGCAATCTTAAAAAAACAAAAGATGAAACCCGAGGAGCTGAGGGCAGTTCGGTAGGTGTCTGCCGTCCAGAAGCGCTCACAGGTAATTGTCTTTTGGAATTTTAAAACTTGGTCACAGAATGGGTGGGAAACAGGGTTTTTTTACAGTTTTACATCAACTGGATATTGCATTCTGTTTGTTCACCCAAAGACACAATGAAAAGAGTGCTCTTGCTGATGTGTTCATGGTGTGTGCTGCGTGAGATACTTTCTTTGAAAGTCAAGTTTGGGAGTCAGCTGAAGCTGGTTGTACAGAGGATCATCAAAAGGAACAGCCTCAGCTCACCTTTAAAAGTAAATGGAACGAGGTGCCTGCAAATTGGAAACAAGTATTTACTCCAGGTGTCCAGGCTTAATGGTCAAAAGCATAATGGCTTTTTAAGGATAATATTTTATTTGTCAGCCCCAGATGATTATCTCATGATGAAGAGTCGGTCTGCCTTTCTTTCCTTCTTGCTTTGGAAGGCGATACTGTGTTGTGTTGTTTAGGTTTTTGTTTTCAAATCTACTGTATATACAGATCACAAACCCTGAACAAAGAAGAATTACAAACCCAGCTGAGATAAACATGTCAGAATTACTGTTAAGAGGCTGATGCCCAGAGTGTTTAATGGCTTGAAAAGATGATCAAGCATTTATGCAGCTACCCCTTCAAAAATTATCACCGAGCCAATGATAATCCAGTTATAATAATGAGTGCGGAGTCAATTAAGCTTAGCATGCAGAGAAACTACTTTTTTTAATATTAAATAACTCACTTTCTTCCATCTTTAAAACAAAAAAAGGAATTGTAAAACCAGCGATTTTACAGAAAAGCCGTAGTGTTCAGGTTAGAAGCCTGGATAAAGAGCTGCATCCAGCACAGCTAACCTGTAGGGTGCCATCCCATCGGGATTGGAGGCTCTCCTTTCAAAGCCTGCAAACCCCTGTTCTCTCATAGCTTTACAGTGTGTGGTGACTTTCAGAATCCAAAATCCAGCTGCACTATCTTGGAAACAGCCATAGGAGACAGAGCTCGGTGCCCTGCCTTTTCTGCACACAGTGGATAGCTATGTTAAGCCTGGCCACATTTTTATTTTTTCTTCTTCTTGCAACCTTTCATTGCCTTTGAAAACCTGTTTATCTTGATTTAAATAATGATGGTGGAGTCACTTGGATTTAACCAGATGGCCAGAACAGGAGAAGTAATTCTCTACGCCACCAGCTCTGAGGAGCGCTTAAAAGGGATCATGCAGTTATGCTGCAAGTAACTGTTATGATCTTTCTGGGCATGGAATCCTTCCCCAGTTTTGTTAAACTTGGTAGAGGGTTTTTCCTGGATCTAGAGGTACAGAGCATTCAGCAGTGCAATGAAGCTCTCAAAGTGTGTACTACTGAACATCATTAACTGTCAGGAGCACAAGACAACTCATGACACATCTGGACCGTTTGCTCAAGAATCTGTTGTGGGGGTTAAAAACCTGGCATTGTCCAATGAAGGGCTTTGGAGGAAGTTTGACAGGTGCAGATGTCCAGGGAGAAAGCTGACTTGCCTGGGTTTGAGGGATGTGGAGAAAAGGATCTTCATCCATTTCAGTATTACAGGCTAAAAAAAAAAAATTCCTCTTTGGGAAGAGAATCTGAAGCATTTGGGACGAGAATGTTGACGCAGAGCTTCAACAGACCCTTTTATCTTATTACTGACTCCAGAGACACCGCAAATTATCTTTTCCATTAATGTCCGAGTAGCTGTTTCCTGATTGTTTGTTTTGGGGTCAAAGAACCCAAAGCCTCTACTTTTTCTTTAATATCTCTTAAGGAGCGAACAATTCAGATATTCTCTTCTCTCTCTCTTTTTTTTTTTTTTTTTTTTGAGAAGTG
>NW_010429393.1:2212-3128 GCF_000710305.1 Buceros rhinoceros silvestris
GGAAAAAATTTAATATTTTCTTTTTTCCTTCTTTTTTTTTTTTTTTTTTTTTGAGAAGTGTGTCCAGATTATTGCACTTGTCAGGCAGCTCTTTGGGGTAGTGTGACCAATGGGCTTGTCTACTGTTGTCTACTGAGTCCAGCAAGACAAATACCTCGCTCATAAGGTTATCCCTACACCGTTAAATGCCTGTCTGTATTACATGCATTTTAAGAGCAGTGTATTCAAGACAGAAGAAGCGCACCTTTCCTTGAGCTGTCCTAAACTTTTCTCTGCTAAAAGTTTCTGTAACATATATTGAAAAACATTAGACAAGTCCCTGCAACTTTGCAAGTAGGGCAGATAGTCACAACTTTGGTTGGTCTGACTATAAATTGCTGGAACAATGCAACTTCAAAACACTACAGTATTACTGTATGACACTGTCAATATCATTTATAGCACAATTTTACACAAAGGCAGAAGTATCATAAAAAAAGACGTAAGTCCTATCAGGTGCCCTAAAATGCCTTATGTCATAAATAAGTCAGATTTCTTAGAGGAAAGCAATAAAGTTCCACCAGATTCGATTTTTCCCACTAAATAATCACCCTGACCTTTTTCACTAACTTCACAATAACAGTTCTTGAAGAAGCGAGCAAACACAGTGAGGGATTCATACAGCACACACGTGTTGAAAGCGTGAAGAAACTAGAAGAGCATTGAGGGTACTAGTATATGAAAAACAATGTGGAATATAACACAGTGCGTGTAAAATGAAAAAAGGATCAAAATCCATAATTCTAGAGGAACACATTGACAGGACACTGGATGGAGGAGAAAGGAAGTAAACAGACTGAGAGATTTTAAAGGTATTTTGCTAAGCAAATATACCAGGAAGATATGCAAAAAAAAAAAAACCCCAAAACCCAAACAA
>NW_010429394.1:0-383 GCF_000710305.1 Buceros rhinoceros silvestris
GGGCAGCGTTCGCAGGAGAAGCGGCACCAGGGGAGCCGACAGCGCCTGCGGCAAGAGCGCTGCGGGCCGCGGGGAGCGCCCCGGGGACCCCGAGGGAGCGGCAGCCCTGGAGCGGGGACACGGGAACGGAGAGAGCAGCCCGACAGACTGCACTTCGTTCGAGAAGCGTCACTGACAACGCCTGCTTGACATTTCAAAGCTAACAAGGCTTCAGGGGAAAGAAGAAATGTCAAGAAAAGCTGATTTGGCGAACATGAGATGTTTTCCAGGACGCTAGCGCACACGTTTATTCAGCTATGAGAGCACCATAAGGAGTCGCAAAGCCCGAGCTGACCCTAGATGGCGGCAGTGGCAGCAGGGGCCCCCCCTGGCCTGCCACCTCC
>NW_010429394.1:498-2933 GCF_000710305.1 Buceros rhinoceros silvestris
CGGCAGTGGCAGCAGGGTCCCCCCGTGCCTGCAGCCTCCTGGGCTGCAGAGCACTGTCCCGGGCTGCCAGGACAACGTGGGGGTCTTGCCCATCTCACTGTAACATTAAAAACCAGTGGTCAGGCTGTATCCAATGTCTCGGATCATCACTGCTGTGACCAGTGCGGCAGCAGCTGCTTTGAGGTACACGGGGCACTGATGGAGAGCTCTCTGCCCCCAGAAGCCTCTACCGAATACTGAAGGTCTTTTCTCTTAAGCTAGACAGACAGTATTCATCAAAGCAAAAACCAGCAGTAACTTCTTACAGTACTTTACTGAGAAACACTAATCTACTCTTCCAAAATCCTTCAGATAAAAAAAAGTAACAACCCCCCCCAGTCTTAAAAGATAAACCAAGCCTAGGTTCAAGGTAAGGTTATTAGGCTGTCATTACACCTGCCTAACCCCTGTGTCTTAATGCATCCAGGCTTCATAGATAAAAGGTTTAACGTGACTGCTCTTGTGTAGAAGACACAAAAACCGTAACTACTCATTTAATGGTCTACTGAAAACATTTCAGACGTAACAGGTACGCCAAAATCTTTTCTATCCCTGAGGACTTACTCCTCTACTTCACCCCTTCCTTCTTTTTGCTCCTTAAAAAAAGCCCAGAATTTTATTCATGACAATAGCAGTGTTCAAGGTGAACACTGAAATAAAGAGCTCTCCCTCACTGGGCACATTAATGACTGGAATGGTCTCCACTGCTGGATTCCATACGATATCGACCCGTAAGTTACAGCCACTAGTGTTAGTAGTGCAAAACTCCAATGGAGACACCACCTACATCCGCGCAGCCTGGCCTTACTAGGCTTTCCTATGATAAAACACCTGGTTTACTGCGTTCGAGTTTGAGAAGCTTACCTCACGACCACGCTGTGAAATGGACTTCTAGGTACTGCCTGCAGCTCGCAAGCTGTTTCAGAACAAGGCTGCACAAAAACAAGGCAAATGGCCTCTTACGTCTTCTCTCCTGGTGACTCAGATAATAAACTGTAGTTTCCTTGCAAAAGTCAGGAAACAGCAAATCCTGAGGCCAGACGAATACTGCAGAACCACAGCACAGGCCCTGACTGAACTGGGCCCAAGCAGTGAAGACAGTGACAAAAAATTTTTGGAATGGTTAATGTTGTCCACCTGCAAGGCAGGCAATAAAGTGGCCTCTCCGATAATACTAGATACACACCAGACGAAGTATGATCTCCTAACAGGGCAGTCCAAGATGACCGGCTCTTGGAATTACTTGTGTGAAGAGAAAAACTCGCCACAGAAACGTTTCCTTCAGTATTCTCCCTGGGACCTTCCGAACACAGCCAGCCTCCTGATACTTCTGATGCTACTTTGTCGATGTGCATGACTTTACTGGGAATCTTTTGACGTTCAGTATTTTACCTTACACCTCAGCTGATGAAGACCAATGAATATGTGAAGATTTCACCTGCCTTCTTTTCAAGAGGAGAAAGTTTCTTCATCTCATGACTCAGGAACATTCATGACACTAACAAAAAAAAAATCAGTTTATTTAGGTTAAATTAAAAAAAAAACATTAAAATTAAAAAAAAAAAAAAGAAGCATATGCTTACTTAGGGACTGGGAGTTAGGAACTCTGCCTCACAGGAGCAAAAAAAAGAGCTCCTACCCCCTGCTTTGAGAAGCCAGACAGAGGTCAAACACTGAGTCAGAGCACTGACACAGTAGTTCCCGAAGCAGCAGCTGTTCTGTTGTCAGAACAGAAAGCAGCTTGAGGACACACTGTCACATTTGGTGAGCACTACTGGAGAGAGAGGACGATTCCGTAGCTGACATCAGGACCTCAAGAATTCCCAAACCAGCCTCCCTCATACGTATGAGAGACTGTAAAAGGGTTAAGCAGGAGAGCCCTTACCTGGGACACTACTGAGAACCTTGCACTCGCAGGTCTCGTTCAGGGTTGAGGCAGACAAGCACCTCATTTTGCAGAATCACTTTACTGCAGGACCTTGTGAATGGCTCTTTTCTTCCTTCCTGTGTGAAAGCACCTGAAAGCAGGCAGCGTTAAAAAAAAAATCATAGCCTTAATCCTTCTAATTTCAAAATGCTCCTGGCTCCTTTTAAGTAGGGAAATGCTAGAGTTTGATTAAAAAAATAAATGAATTATTTGGCATTAAAGAAATCTGAATATTAGCTAGATAGAGCATAAAATATTCTAAACCGAAGCTAAAATTTAAATTACTCAAGTCAACGTGTTTTTAGAGATACTTACCTGTATCTATTTCTCCGTCTTCAAGACTTCAGTTCACCCTTCTTTGTGGAGAATTTTCCTTAATTACTTGTATTTATTTCGCAGTGAACAGTGCTTCTAAAACGCTGGATTAAAAACTGACATAGAACAATCAAAATATTGTTTATCAGTTCCT
>NW_010429394.1:3001-3884 GCF_000710305.1 Buceros rhinoceros silvestris
AGTGATATTATTTACTGGCACTACGAGCATCATAATGCATTTCCACGTCCTTCCTCTGTGTGTATTATCAGTATTGGCAAAGAGTGCTCTCACACGTACATATTATAAAAACGAGAAAAGGTTTTCTCTTACAAGGATTGTTTTCCCCGCTGAAATGTTAAGTGAAACTTACCTTTGTCATCGGAGACACTTACCCTTCAAAAGTCCTTGCTAGATCTTCGAAGAGAAAAATTTCCTTTTACAAATGATTAGTGAGAAATAAAGTCATCAAGATTTTCTCCCCGTGTAGTTATGGAAAGCTATTATCTTTATTTCCTTTTCCTCCAAACGTGGTAAGGAAATGATACCGCCCTGTCTGTGTAACATTCGGAACATTCAGATAAGCCAGCAGAATTAATTTGTAAACTCCCGCGGCAACACCAGTATAATTAGTCTCCTCTGAAGATACTGGCAAAACCCCGACGTCCCAACAACGTACAGCTGTGAAATGCGCCGTGTTGGCCAACAGCAGCACTGTCAGTCCCACATTGCACTGACACAGCTCGCTGAGGGTAACTAGGTGTAAGAGAACTCGATCAGAAACCGTGTATGCAGCTAAACGTTAGTCATAACCCCCTTCACAAGTAACTCCATATAACGCTACGCTGCAGATCTGCTGTGGTTAACCCTGTGCCCAGGCACCCCTCATCCCTCAGCAGCTGAAATGCAGGCAGTAAGACGCACACACTCCTTTTGGGGGTCTATCAGTACTGTTGTACAGAGCAATACATTAAAGATATATTACGAAATAACACAGCAGAAGTACTTTTCTCAGAGACAAGATGTAACAAATAGGACAAGAATTTGGCACGGGACACTTTCGCAGTGCCATCTACTCATCCTA
>NW_010429395.1:0-300 GCF_000710305.1 Buceros rhinoceros silvestris
GCCGGGGGACACAGCCGTCCTGGGGAGCAGGGGTTATCCTGGTGGGAGCATCTCGGAACCAGACAAGGCGGGCAGTGGAGGTGGTGGAATCCTGCTGGGCAGGAGCCTTGGTTGTCTCAGAAGGACGGGGCAGCTCACCCTCCTCCGCATACAGCGGGGACGGGCAGAGGTGGGTGCAGCAGCACCCAGCTGCACCTCACCTCCGGCTGGTGCCCGCTGCAAGGCTGCCGAACCCAGCAGGGGCTGCAGGGAGCGGGGGGTGGCACCCGCGGCCGCGCTGGCAGTGGTTCGGGGATTTTG
>NW_010429395.1:427-1094 GCF_000710305.1 Buceros rhinoceros silvestris
GGTTCGGGTATCTTGGAGAGGGACAAAGAGCATAGCAGGTCCTTTTCAGCGTGGTTTTTTAATGCTAAACCGTAGCAAAGGTATTGGGTTTCAATGGCACTTGCACCGTGTGCTGGCCCAGGGCACTGCTCAGACCAGGCCAGACCTGGAGAGGTCAATCCTGTTACAGGATCCCAGGGCTCCTCAGGGATCCCATGGCTCCTCAAGGATCCGATGGCTCCTCAGGGATCCCGTGACTCCTTGAGGATCTGATGGCTCCTCAAGGATCCGTTGGCTCCTCAGGGCTCCAGTGGATCCTCAGGGATCCCATGGCTCCTCAGGGATCTGACCTGGTTCTGGTTTAAAGTGACTGAAGACTACAACTAAAATAAAGCCTCTCTACAACCAAAGGACGCATAATTCTGTCTGCTTTCTCCTTCTGAGGAGGTACTTTCTGCTTCTGAGATTTGCTGATCTGGACAAAACTTTCAGCAGGGTTTCTGCTAAATGAGAACAACAACTTCGTTTATGTGATTCTATTAATTCCCGCAGCAATTCACACCCTCTAAAATATTCCTACGCAACATTTAGCGCACTGGGTCACCTCAGCTCAGCCTTGGCCTCAAGTGTGCAAGTGTCCCTGGGCGTCCCCGGGACTGTCCACATGCTAAACTGAATCAACGAGAGA
>NW_010429396.1:0-6248 GCF_000710305.1 Buceros rhinoceros silvestris
GGTGTTTAGTCCCGCCAGCACCATCCTAACCCATTACAAGCTCCTCGAGTGTGAGGACAGGCTAAGAGAGTTGGGGTGGTTCAGCCTGGAGAAGGCTCCAGAGAGACTTTATTGAGGCCTTGTAACATCCCATTCCAGCTCCGCTGGACTCAGGTGGGTGATCTTTGGGATTCTCTGTGTGGTAAGGAGGGGCATCAACACTCGGGGCCCATTGGTGTAAAGAAACTTTTACTTAGAATATTAGGAAATGGAAAAAGGGAAAGGAGAGAAAGGAAGAGAGATGGATTAGCCCACCCAGCTGGGCAGGGTGAGGGTGGTTAGTCCTGCACCTCTCGGTGAGGTTGTTGACTGAGAGAGAAAGAAAGAGAGGAGAAAGTGCGAGTGTCTCCAACTCTCCAACTCTCTCGGGAGAGAGAAAGACAGAAATCATCGGTCCTGGATCCAGTATCGGACTCTGCTGACTGGGGGTGTCTGGATCCAGTGACTGGTGGAGAGAGAGGCCCCAGCAGCACCTGCTTTATTGTCTGCAGTTCTGGCCCTTCTGGACACCCGCGGCCAGGCGTCATCGGCCCTTTACAGGCCTTCCAGTACTTAAAGGGGGCTCATAAGAGAGATAGAATCAGACTTTTTAGTAGGGCCTGTAGCGACAGGACAAGGGGTGATGGTTTTAAACTGAAAGAGGAGAGATTTAGACTAGACACAAGGAAGTGATTTTTTACAATGAGGGTGGTGAAACACTGGAACAGGTTTCCCAGAGAGCGGTAGATGCCTCATCCCTGGAAACATTCAAGCTCAGGTTGGACAAAGCTCTGAGCAACCTGTTCTAGTCGCAGATGTCCCTGCTCACTGCAGGGGGGCTGGGCTAGATGGCTTTGAAGCAGTCTGTGATTCTTGATTCAATACTGGTCAGCATTCTAACTCAGTATAGCAGTACACAAATCAAAAGCAGAGAAGCACTGCGGGCAGACGGCAAGTGCTTTGGAGGATAAAATCTTGCAGGATCTTTACAGTTAAGATGTAGTATATACAAAACTACAAAGCAAAACCCCAGTAAGACTAAGGTGGGCACAATCTAAAACTAAGGGAAAAAACCCTGACTGTAGAACTATGAAGACAATTACCTTTGAGATTATTTGTCCTCAGCAGAAAACAACAAAGCAATACTGGCTGCAGTTAGTTCATCCCAGTTTGAAAACTCCTCTGCTCATTACGAGAGCACAGAACTCCACTGTCAAACTCTTGTGAACAGAACAGTTTAAAGTTGGCTTCTTCTGTACTGTAACTGCAGCGGTACATGAAATGAGAAGGAAATGGGTGGAAAACAGTGCCAGAATGGAAGCAAGCGCACCAGAAAACACCTCCATATGGGACAGACTTGAAAACCACCTCAGTGAGAACGCTCAAGGCCCCCACGCGTTGTACACCGTGAGTTTTGCACGTCCCATACACTAACCAATAACGCACGCCACGTGATACCACATGGCTGCTAAACAAATTCACATTCTTGTTTAGAGGGGCCTTGATTTTTAATTAAACTGAGCTGAAAAATCTCTATTCATGCAATACTAAATATTTTGGGTCAACTAAACAAATTCACATTCTTGTTTAGAGGGGCCTTGATTTTTAATTAAACTGAGCTGAAAAATCTCTATTCATGCAATACTAAATATTTTGGGTCAAAGTATCTTACAAGCCTTAAAGACTGAGCGCCATAAAATTTCCATTCCTGCCTTCTCTCATGATTAAACAGTGGGTTGTATTAATGCTTTCTTTAGTGACTAGATTTGCAGATTTACTTGACATACTTTAGAAATTCCTAGTAGGTATGACCCAAGCACCTTTCCAAGATTTTTAAAACATTATTGCAGTTTAAACCTAACACCATTTTAATATACACAGTTCTATCTTCTTTTCAAACGTGTGACATCTGACAAAAGATTTAATGAATTTTCAATAGTGTCACAACTTTATTGAGTTCACTCAACATCTATGAGGATTCATGTAGAATATAAAAAAAGATGAGTTTTTTTAATTTTAATCTTCAACGGAGGCACAGTAAGTTTTCTGGTATCCTGTTACAGCTGCTATCTCTGTTTTCATGCAGACCATTTTTGGTACAGACAGAACTTGGATCAAAAGTCGTGTAACTGTAGGAAATCACTGAGGTAAAGACAGGTCTCTTTCTAACTGTATTTTTTCCTTCTCCTAGACAAGGCACTGCACTTTTTTTTTTCTACAATGCAAAACAAGAGACAGGTGTTTTGTCAACAGTTTTATTTCACAAGGAAGGTTTATACAGTTCTGCATAAAGGTCATTGTATGCACAGCCTGAAGTACAAAGCTCCCTTTGAAAACTCCAGCACAAAGACACTGCATATTGACAACATGAAACAACCATGTGGGCGGTATAGGGCGAAAAAAAGATTAAAACAAAACTGCATTCTTCCTGTTGGAAAAGCAGAATAAAACAAGGCACTTTCAGTAAATAAGTGGAGAACAGAAACAAGCTGTATGGAAGATTCCACAGAGCACTGTAACAGAATTCTGCAGTAATCAACAAGTAAAATACAAAAAGGCACTAGATAACCTCTCCCTGCAACTCCCCTTTCCCAACCAGTTAGCCAACTGACCTTGGCACAGTGGAGTCTTCCTTATAAAGTGCATCTCCTGTCTTAATACAATAGGCTATCGGACACATGCAGCAATATCCCCATGTGTACGATACGCTGAAACAAAAATACATCGCAACTAGACTCAGTCTAGTCATGAGCTGTGCAGGAAAAAATATGGCTTCTTTACAAGTCTCTCAATAACCTCCGTATCATCTGGAATATTTTTAAACAAACATGAACGCATTAGCAAGGTGGCAGAGGTAGTGTTCGGAGTAAAAGGCAAACTCTCTGATTTTATTGTTACACGGGCATATAGCACGGGCATCCCAGATTTTCAAAGCAGCATTACCAAACAAAAAGTATTACAGCATGCTATCTTGGGATGAAAATACACAGTGTTTTGGGGGTCTCATTAGTTCCTTCAGCAAAAACGACCATTTTTTTTTTTAAAATGTACAGCTATATCCCATTTCATAAGTACTTTTCTCTTGGTACTGTAGGTTTTCCTATTGCATTTTTTTGCATTAAAATTTCCAAAGAAATATTCTTCAACTTCAGAATTTAAAACCAACACTTCTACACTCTTATTCAACGTAAGATAAGTCCATTTTTACTCCAACAAGCATTAATTTATGGCTATAAGAATATGAAAACACAAATACCAAATGGATGAACACATCCAATGTCTCACATCGGTGGCAACATACGACATGCGAGTTAGGTGTGTTTGGTGATTCAGTGTGAAGCTTTGTCACTCCACTACAAAAATCAGCCAAACTGTGTACGTGCACTACCTAAACTTCAGCTGATTTTAGCCCTTAATAGACTTCAATATATTAAATATATAAAGGCTAGATAAAAACTGAAATCAAAGCAGCACTGGGTATATTTCTTACATTAACAATTTGTAAGGATTTATGTAAACATTCTATATGTGCATTCTTGCTCTTTGCTGTCAACTTTTCACAGCTGCTCTATGCCCCTACCCAGGGTAGGATAGAGTATGTCCCGAACCTGAACCTTGCCCAGGTCACAGCAGCTGCTACTGATCTATTCTCCTTCATCAGCCGTATACGCTACTTCAGCAACTTCAATTTCTGGTACAGAGTTTTCAGCCAAAGAGCCACTCCAGCAAGCCTCATGGTTCTCTTTATCTGAGCTGCAACAACAGATCAATAAGCTTTGTCAAATGGAAACTAAAATGTTTCTCCATAGTCACTTCATGCCAGCAATCTACAGAACATTTACAAAGTTTGTTCAACTTATCACTTATTCCGGGTCTAAAATTATCTATCCTGAGGGCCTTTATGTAGCAGAGAGGTGCAATAAAAAGCTGAATTCCTCAGCTGCGCAGAATTTATGCAAGACCAAACATTTTAAAAGACACTTTAAGAAAAACTAAAGTATAAGTAAAATAATAATATTTACCAGCTGTCCTCACCCAGGGTACCCTGGTCTGCTTCTACTGCAGAAGATTCCACCTCACCACTGCACTCACTTTCTTCTCCTGACATTTGACGAGTCATTTTTCCTAAAGATAAATCCCTACAACAAATAAGAACAGAGTACCACCATCCATACAGCAAACATTCACCACGGAAGAGCTGTTTGTTTCATTTCAAACTTCGCAGTTTCTGGAACCTATCAGTCTCACTCCTACATGCCCCAATTTCTTTTATGACTGCAGAGACAGAGGGCTTGCACTGGATACCTATTAGAACAGCTTATTTGCTCCAGCTGCTTGTTCCTAACCTAAATTCAACCTTCCAGGTGCATCAGAATTTAGTAGCTTCACAAAATTCAAGTCCCAGAGAAGTGATTACGACTTTAGGTAACAAATTATAAGCAGATTATCTAATACACATATCTTGCCCAAATGGCAGAATGATTATAATCAAAACAGAAGGAAGACAGGCAGCATAGTAAGATTTCTTCAACAGTTTCCCAGGTTTCTCACTGTAACCTTAGAGTCAAGTTTCATAGCAATACGTTTTCTCATCAGTGATAAAGAGACAAGTAATAATTTTTTCTTAACCGCAACACGAGTTGGCAGGCTGACTAGTCTGGCTACAAAGGGGAATATGGTCATGTAGAAGTACCAAACCCACTTGTTTCCAAAGTATTGCTGGAAAACAGACATCAATTTAGTGTGGAAAGATGCCACCTGAATTGAAAAGAAAGGCTCTGGACCAATCTTGTCTTGAAAGTGATACCACTGTATTTTGCTCTTTTTAAAATCATTCTAACTGCTACCGTTTCTGTAGTTTTAATACACTGATTTTAATTAACACTTCAGCAATGTTCTCTAACATGCCTATGTTTGGACTAAATCCAGAGTATGTGAAGGTCCACACGTCTGATGCTTTGTCCAACTGTACCCTCCTACCTCACCTATTTTAGGTACTTGGCCGTTAAGAGCACATAGGCAGAAGTTGCTTTGTTCTTGCTGGGCCATCAGAACAAAATTCCACTTCAGCAAGGCTAAAGACAGACCCATGTCTGTCGGGTTCAATTCCCATCAGACACGCTGGAAGTTTTTAAAGTCTTGGGTTTACCTGGCAACTTTTACAACTGAAAACTACAGGAGTTATTTTCCATCAAGACTTCAGACACTACTTGGCTGACTTTCAATAATTTTGAATGAATGGGAAATTTACAGGGTGTTTGTGTATTTTTTTTTTTTAAAAATCTATCTTCAGGGAAAGCACTAAAAAATAAAATCCCTTTTTGCTACTCATGCCTTCTGATTTTATTTTCAGTCACAGAGAATTTCCTATTGTGATGTTTTAGTCAAATGCGAGTTGTTTAAATTTTACTGATGATTCCACTATTTAAGACAGCAGTAAGTCATAACATTCTCAAACAGGGAAAGCACCTTTCAAATATAATTACTTGCTCTCAGGAGGAAGTGACAAATAGAATATAATATTTGGATCAGAATTTTCAGTAAGTCACAACAAAGCCATTTAAATCCTTTCCCAAATCTAGTTCACTTAAACCTTATATCCAAAGACATGATGTGTTCGTTAGTCTGGATATGCCAGACTCAACATCTCAAGCAGTATTAAAATAACTTCTAAAGGGACCATGGGAATCTACTCCTTTGCTAAGGAAACCTCACAATGACTGATTCAGCACATCTAGCAGGACACTAAAGGGCCCAACTTCAATTCCCCTGGGCCTGTTACAAAATTTAACAGACAGGCACCATGAAGTTTTATTATAAACTCTATTGTCTTTACCTTGGATTTAAATGGACAATCTCCGGTGCTAGTTAAGTGCCATTTGCGCATCATTCCAGGCAACTCAGAACACAGTAAAGACATTAATACAGAGATATCATCGCTTGATTGCTATCCTCTGTCAAAGTTTTGAGTACAGGCAGAATTTTTTAACTCCAAGAAATTTTTCCACTACTCTCAACTCTAGCAGGGCATTTCACACATCCAACACTTCAAAAGCAGAACAGAACCTTTGCTTTATCTTTACAAAAGTTAAAGGATTAGGAAGTATAATCCCAGTTACTTTAGAGGGGAAAAATAGGATGACAGTTTCTCAGTCATTTGTACTAAACAACAGCTTTTCAGCCAATGTACGAGAAAGAAAATGTTGTTTTGGGTGTGGTTATGTAGGGAA
>NW_010429396.1:6345-12607 GCF_000710305.1 Buceros rhinoceros silvestris
AATTGTTTCCAAGAATACATTTAAAGCTGGTGCTTGTGACTATCTATCTAGAGAAAATGCCTTCAAGGAAAGAAACTGCTAAAACCCATCAAATTTCTACATACCTAATTCTTCTTTCAACAGCATCTATATGAAGTTGCTTTTCACTTAACAATTTCTTCAGCAATTCAACCTCCCTTTGTTTTTCAAGCAGTTCTTTTTGCAGACGGTAGTTTGTTTCCTCCAGAGTTTCACAGAAAGCCTAAAAGACAAGTTTAAGAACATATTCCAGGTACCTTCAGTGGATTGCCTTTCCTGATGTTTCTTATAAAAATATCAACCTGTAACAGAAGTGTAGCTGCTTTGTTTTGTATTGATTACTATAAAGAGCTACATAAACTTTTAAAAAAGTTGGCTCCTTAATAAAACAATGCCTCTTTGCTCTGAACAATGAATTTATTATGCTGAAGTGCAATGCAAACTTTACTGCATCATCTGTTTGTCTCACAACAAGTGACTTGTGAAAGGTTTCTTGCCTTTGATGCACAGCCCCTAATTTTGAACCTTTTTGCTTATATGTATTATCAGCTGAACTCCCTACTGTTTCCCCCGTCCATAAGCTTTGCTTTCACATGATTTTGGTGCGTTTCAAAGTATCTCATTATTCCCAAAACGCCAGGAATATTTGGACAAAGTGCCTGTTCTTTTCTTACCCAGGATAAAGACAAAGTTGTACAGTTCTGTACCAAACAACTGTTACAAATATGACACTCATGAGAGTCAGAAGGCCAACACAGAAACATTTTGAAAGAGTTTAATGAAATGCTAAGAACACTAACTACTCAACCACGACAAGTATGTTGTGTTACTCTCCTGAGCATGACACGTCTATAGTACACCCCAAGAACCTGACAGTGAGCAATCTCAAAACTTAATGTGACAAGCCAGCATATAATGCAAAATCCACTGAACAGGAAGTGACGGAAGCGTTGGCACAGGGCCTGCTGATCTATTACTGGAAAGGGCACGTCTACCAACAGTAATGTGCAATTCCGATTTAATAATTTACATGTTCTTGCTGAAGAAGAAATCCACATAGAAGGCTTTCTTGGCTTAACGTTACATGTGGCTAACCACTAATTCATGGAGTCCACTGAATATAAACATTTTATATAAGCTCAGTTAAGAACAATGCTGTTAAGACATTGTTTTCCTAAGGTTTTAAAATGGGCTGCAAACATCAAGATATTATTCTTTGCTTTAACTGAAGCAGACTTATAAAGTTCTTTTAAATGCTTCGATTTTCTGTAATTATTCAATTCAAACAAATACCGTGTTTCTTCAATCCAATAACCATTTTTTTTTGCACTGAGTTTTAATTTATTGACCCAGTGAGCAAATTTATCTGATGACAGACAGTGAAGACAAATCATCAGTTAAGCCACAGCTTTATTCACATCTTCTAGAGCCAAGAACACGTGGCATGCAGCATTTTTAGAGATTGCTTTAGCATCACTCCAGTTAAATGGTCATCCTGTTTCATCCAAACCAATTAAGTGAATTCAAGTGTATCTTGTAAAACTGTTCAGGGTTGCTGGTGGCCTAACTGAAAATTGGCCATTATTGCCTTAAGAATATAACTAAGTTACATCGTTTCTACCTTTAGATTTATGCACATGCAAATTTCCCTATTCACAAAATAACTATGAAAATTCCACAGGTGTTGTGAACTGTTTCACTGTTTTCTATGAGAAGTGAAAAAAGCCTTTCGGAAAAACTCATCTCTAGCTGCAATCTATCAGCTGCCCATGGAAAGGGAGTCATTGTTCACACCTGAGTAAGAAAACATCACCACATTCTGAAGGATGCTGTAATAGCAGAGAGGTAAACTGGGGAAGACGTATCAGAGAATTGTGTGTAATGAGGTATCTTGCTCCTTGAAGAGCAGCTAGTTGGTATTGAAGGATCACCACCTTCAAGCTCAATAAAGGTCCAGCTCAACAAGTAGGAGTTCACACGCAAAGGTTGCAAGAGGCCTGTATGGATGAGCAAGGAACTCCTACTGAACTCAGACATAAAGAGGAAGTGTATTAGCAGTGGAGGCACAGAGAGGTGACCAGGAGGAGAAACAGGGCTGGTCTCTGATCTTACAGGAATAGGGTTAAGAAAGTGAAGGCTAACCTGCAGCTGCACCTGGCAGAACGTGAAAGGAAACGAGAAAGGATTTTACAAATACATAAACAAAACAAATGAAGACAAGGGAAACCATGCTCCTGCTGCCAAATGGAGTGGGGTAACTCGTGACAAATCACACTGAAAACATGAAGCTACTTGATGGCATCTCTGCCTGTCTTGACTGGGAAGACCAGCCTTCAGCAAACCAGAGAGAAACACAAGGGCGGGCAAGACAAACTTACCCTCTCAGTGGAGGAGGACAAGCTCAGGGAACATTTAAACAAATTGGACATAGATAAGTCCATGGGGCCTGACAGGTGGCACCCATGAGTGCTGACAGAGCTGTCTGATCTCCATCCTACCTGTTGTCCACCAGGACCCCAGGTCTCATGACTCAAATGCCATAATCAAAGACACTTAACAGACTTGAGCATCTTTCACATGAGAAGAGGAGGAGAATGCTGTGATTCTTCAGTTAGGAGAAGAGAAGGATCAGGGTAATCTTATCAATGAGTATAAATACCTCATGGGAGGGACTGAAGAAGAGGGAGTTAGACTCCTCTTAGTGGTGCCCACTAACAGGACAAGGGACAATGGGTAGAAATTAAAAAGCAGGGAATTCAATCTGAAAACACAAAACCACTTTTTTACTGTGATGGTGATCAAACACCTGGAGCAGGATGCGAGAGAGGTTGTGAAGTCTCCTCTGTAGAATATTGGAAACCTGATTATGCATGGTCCTGGACAACCTGCAGTAGATGACCTTGCTTAAGAAGGAGGGTTGGACTAGATTATCTCAAGAAATCTCTTCCAACTTCAACCACTCTGTAATAAGCTGGAGTATCCCCTGGAGACCAGCACTTTATGACAGCTGTTTCTAACAACTTTACAGAAATGGTTAATTGCCAAAACTACAACAGCACAGTTCTTTTAATAATTTGCCTAAATTCCTATGGAAGAATAACCCAAGACTTCTACACAGTATGCATTATCAAAATCTCAATGAAGATGACACTTAAATTTCTTAACTATCTGAACAAATAATTCCCTCAAATTTTATTAATTTTCATCAACTTAAAACAGCTATGATGAAAAGAGATTGTATGGAAATCAAATATCAGCTCTTAAGACAAAACCACACCAAACCTTCAGATGTACATAGTAATGTAGCAAGAGTCACTCCCACTTACATGCAAAACAAACGGGTAAACAGAATTTTAGTTGAAGGAGCATCACTTAACATTTGTAATTTCTACACTATTAACAATGTATGTACAATTCCAAAACATTATTATTCTATAAAGCAAGACAACTGAGAACCACCTGTTCTAGACAGACGATATATCCCTGCGTGTCAGTGAAACCTCCTTCCAATACAGTTGGCTGCGGCATGCATACAGCATTGTTCAGTGTGCTCACGTATGTGCTGAAAGGCTGTGGCTTCACAACACTAATCGACACTACTCAGTTATCTGCAAGAGCACTGTTTTGGGTGGTCTGAATTAATCCTTTCATTACATTTCGTAACAAGAAACATTTCACTACAAGACCTGAAGTCGAAGGAGTATGCCTTGTGATGTGTGAATGTAAGCCTACGAAAACTCTCCTTACATTCAGCAGTTGCCTTAAAAACAAATTTAATCCACTGATCAAAAAAGGCAAAAAGGAAGAGATTATATCTTGAGGCTGGGATGAAGTACAGCAGTCAAAGATTATCAGTGAGCACCAATAACGAGACTGTGTCAGTTTTAGAAATACACCTATTCGCAAATTTTTGTGAAAAAACAGAAATAAAAATGTTTCATTCAGCAGATTTTACAGTATTCTAACAACATTCTGCTTTTATCATATTACATAGCACTTACCCTGCTCTCTTCTAGACTGTCAAAAGGACCCGGAGGATCATCCAGACAAAGAAATTCTCTCACTGCAAGACTTTACCAAATAAAAAAGAGTCGATTACTTGAAGTAAAAAAAAAAAAAAAAGCAAAACAACACTTTTAATATGATCATACGAGGGCAGATTTCTTCAAGGGGCGCAAACACCTATCCTTGAATTTACTCCCAACTATTCAAAAACTATTAAGTCTCAGTTGTATGCATTAACCAGGGACAGAATTTAAGATGTGACTTAAGAAGTTTCACAAGTACATTTGTTTTCGAACAGCGAGTAAGTCAATTTAGAACATGATTTTTCAAATCTTCATAGACTTTGTTGCTACATGGTAACTAACAAGCAAGTTTATAACTTTATTATAGAAGAGGTTAGAAAAATTCTCCTGGTGAAAAATAAATATTAGAAAGTGGATGAAAAAGTATGCTGCTAAAATCCATATCCAGATCCCTTCGGGAAACATCAGTGGAATGAAGCATGGGTACTGAAACATGCTTACCTGTCCCCATTTTGCCAAGATCTTAATCCATTGACATATACACAATTTATAATTTTTATATATACACACTATGCTTTTATATATATATATAAAAGAATAAGAAGTATAAAAGAGTATGAAGTGACAAGGTTAATGTGCCATGGATATACTACATAGCCATATTAAACATGCATTTCACACTAATGCATTCAATTTCCAGTTGTGTAAAGTTATGTAACACTTGTCATCCCCCTCTGTGCATTTTGCAAAGGTCAGAAGAAGGAAGGATGTGTAATCCTGTGGTTTACTATGGAATACTTTGAGCATCTCGCTCATTCTAACTTCCAAGTTTAATTACTTTTCACAGAACTCTTCCACATCTCCAAACACATCTCTTCAGCCACCTTTCTAAGATTTTCCTGCTCTATTACATTTATCTTCTATAAATCACCTCCAATCACAATACTGTATTCACAATTAATTAGCAGTTAGTAACTTGTCAGCAATTCTGTGATTGTGCACTCTACTATAAATCTTCAGATCATCTGCTGCAATGAATACACAGAAATGGAAGAGGTGAATCCAAACTAATTCCCTGTGTCCTCCTCCAAACTAAGTCCTGTGTGAATGTGAGGGCAAAAGGAAGAGGTTTTCTGCCTTCTGCTCATTTTTCAGCATTTGAGGCGGATGCAAACACAAGAAAGGAAACTTTTACTCATCTATCTAATCACATGGCTGCAGGTTTGCCAAGCGAAATGAGGAGAAATTTCTTCAGCAAACAGTGATCACTGACTATGCCATCACTTTAAGTTTTAGAAAGGCTCTGAAAAATATTTAAAATACACTGAACCTTTATTTTGTTGTTGGAGTTTCATAAGCCTGCACTCAAGTGCTTATTGCACGTATGAAGATACAGGTGGGGGGGGGTTTTGACCAATGGTTGGTGAGAATTCTTGTCTTCGTACCCACTTTCACCTCATCAGCCTTTACAGCAACCTGATAAAGTTTCTCCTATAATCATGATTATTCCTTTCCCTGCTTACCTTATGTGACAAACATGACAAACCTTTGCTTTTTCAAGCCCCTCTGCTGTTTTACATTAATCAGTCCATGATCTGTGCGGGCCATGGCCTAAAACCTGTACCATTAGAACAGCTTTTCCGATGTACTCACTTAAGAAAAAATTTCTGCTACTTAAACCAAGATTATCACTCCTGTTAGCACAAAAAATTATAGATGGTGACAAGTCATTAATTAAATGATTAGAAAACACAACCTCAAACCAAATGACAGGTCATTCAGGCATATAAAGTACATTTTCAAGAAGAGCAGGGTTGGTTTTTTTCCTCTCCAAATAGTTTAATCTGTTTGAAGTGACCCTTTTCCAACAATGCATTTGAGCATCATTTTTAACGGTTGAATGTTCTTTTCATAAAGATGCTGAAGGATCTTTATGCCTAATGCAGAATTCATTATGTGAAAGCACTTCTGCTCGTCATTTTTCTTTGATAACTTCGCCCTTATTCACATAGCTCAACTCAAATATATTTTAAAAGTATTTAATTTCTACATTTTGCTAGTCATTTTTGTGTTAAGGAATAACATTAAAATGGCATAAAATACAGTAACACTTGTGAATGAAAAAGGAAATATCCAGAAAAATAAATGAGCAAAAATATCCAATCTCAATCAATCAAAATCAAATAAAAAAAAAAAAAATCTACTTACATCAGATC
>NW_010429396.1:12719-17572 GCF_000710305.1 Buceros rhinoceros silvestris
CAGCTGCTGGCAGAAAACTGTGTCTTTTTCTACAGTTTCCAAAACTTCCTGAAATTGAAGGTTGTTGATTCGTTATTTTACATAAGGAAGTCAAGAAACTTAAAGCCACAGATCACTGAAAACATTGTTTATCAAAAATCTGCACCTGACGGCATAATCATTAAGTTGCAGCCTGGCTTTACTCCAACAGTCTTCTCTGACCCTGCTCTCCCCTCTGTGTGCCCCAGCTCTTTCTTTCATTTACCAAGTAAGAGAAAATTCCACTTTAGAAGTATCTCAGAGGTCTTCTGCATCATGTAACAGGGATTGCTGGACATGGCTCCTTTCTTTGCTCCTACGCTAGCTGACATCCTTCTCCAGAGAGGCTGCAATGACAGTGTGCACTAACTGTGTACATTAAAGGCAGCAAGGGGCAGTGCACACATGGGATCCCAAACAAGGCTCAGCAGGTGACCTCAAGCTCTTATACAGAATGCAGGCAGGGGAGGCCTGTGTCATCCACATGAAGCCAGACAACACTTCTGTTTAGCAGGTTAAACTTCTTCCTCCCACTTTGCAGGTTATACGAAATTTTCTTGAACAAATTAAGCTCTGTGGGTGCATTTCAATTGAATCTTCGATATGAGGCAAAATATGAGAATACATAAAACACAGACCACCTGCATACCATCCTACCTTTTATCTTTAAACTACTTCGTGAATCTAGTTTTACTGAAAAATAGGTATACCAAATGAGATCTTCTATCCCTGAAGGGCAAACTTCCCACTGTCAATATGTCTCAGTGGTAATACAGTGCATAAGGAGAAACAGAAGAGACTTTGCTACAAAGAGAAAAGGATCGTTTGGTTTTGATGTGACCCAAGTAAGCTGTTTGACTTATCTGCAAAACGGCAGAAGGGAGTTTTTAAGGAGGAAGCAGCTGCTCACCACTCCTCACGTAAGGTGCAAATATTAATTTGCATTAATAGTAACTTTTATTCTCTGGTAAGTGTGTAAAAAAAAAAAACTGAATAAATCTCCCTTGTTTTAATTGCTTTCTGAAGAATCCACATCTTCCAAAAATCCAAACATTAGAACATAAGCTGTACGAATTGGTTAGTTTCTTAAAAAACCTTAATCTTTATGCAGAGCCTTACACAACCAAGATCAAGTTTTCCTCAAAACCACATTTCAGTTATCTATTCATAAATCAAAATAGAAACTGATTCCACAAACGTTTAAATTCCCTTTTGTACCTAACAAGTGATGCAGTCTAAAAGTTATGTTTTGGGGTTTTTTGCCTTAAATTATGACAAACACTATTTTGTCCAATACGGACCATCACCAAGATACAAACAAGCTAGCCGAAATGCTGAACTAGCTGCAACAAGGCACAAAGACTTCAGATCTATTCAAGCGTACTAAAAGATGATCCAGCTCGCTAGTCTGTCTCCAGCAGCATAACTTAGGTGACGTTTAAAGAATAACTTTTTTTTTTTGGCACACCTATTACTGTGTAATTTAGTAATCAGGAAGTTCTTAAACTTCTCAGCCACATATTTCACCCATATGATCACATTTAATGAGAAACTCACAGGTTGATCCCAATTGCTTTTTGAAACAATTTAAACCTTGTGTCTGATGCCTCACAACAAAGCTTCGCAACTCTGTGACATACTGAGACATGACTATGAATCATCCAAACCTCATCCAAATTAACATTCTTTACTCACCCTCCCTGTCCCCTTGATGTTTTCACATGCCCTGTTTAGCCAGCCCTTTCTCAAGATGACAGACTAAAGAGAACAGAACTCTTCTTGCAGGGTTGTTTGTCTGTAGCCTTAACTCTTCTTGCTTGCTTTCTCTGTACTCCTCACAGACCCTCTTTTGAAAGCGAATGCTGTATTTAGCAGTGGACCATGTGGAACTGCAATTCAGATTCCCACAGCAATAACTTTCAAGTTTCTCTCCAACAATTTTAATGCAACTGTTTGACTACTGCTGAATACTGAAACTGATTCAGAAAATTGTATCCATGTCAGTAGTTATTTTCCAGGTTGAAAAAAAACCCTGGGTTTATAATTTTGTATGTATGTATGTGGGAAAATAAGAAGATTGGTGAGAAGGACTGTAAAGATGCTCAAGGGACTTGCAGCTGGGGTGTTGAAAAACACACATACCCTACTAATTGTTTAGCTTTGTATGCTTGACAAGTGGAACATCTGTGTTTAGATAACATAGATCTGTGATGGACTCAGAGGCACCTTAGTGAACACATTTGAGATGTCTGCCCTGCTGTGAATAAGGTCAAAGCACAGTGGAAGATCATGCCTGCAAGAACCCCTGAAGAAGCATGTTTGAAAGCTTTTTTGCTCTCTAGCAAGGACCAAGCTCCGTGATGCCTGCGACCCTGCTTGCGTGCCTCTGTACAGGTGCTGCTGCGGACACTCCCTGGTTCGTAAGGCAACAAGAATAAATTTATTGTTTGCATTTCAACCATGGTTTTGCAGTTGTTCCTGCATCCTGCCTGTGTCGGCTCACACAATTTACTGTCTTACTGCCATTTTATCATTTGACTCTCTTACTGTCATTTTGCACTTCATGGCATCAAAATTAATGTTAAGTCACTCAGTTCTTCAGGTTCCTTCTACAATACTTCGAGATCTCGTTGTTCATTCTCTTTTTCAGATAATTTCCAGACACTCTGAACATCAGTGCTCATAACTATGATCCACCATTCCATATGTAACACCCTTAAATTTCCATCAATCCTTTTCCCCTTGCATTTCAGCCATTTTATACAAGCTGCCTCAAAAGTACTTGTTGGATAGATCTTCCTCTGCAAAAGGCATTACTGCTTTTCCAAGTTGTTATTTTTATTTACCTGCTTTCCCCTTTGAGTTTCTGTATTACAAGCACTACCAAAAGTCAGACGCACTAATTTCCAGTTTCCAGACTCAAGAGTCAAACGCCTTACAAAAATGTGCCTGATGTAATAACAGCCATTCTACTAAAGAGTTAAGCAGATATGAGCATTATATGGTCTCACACCACAGTTCAGCAATTTTACATTTTAGTTCCTTTAAAATTCTTGAGGAAATGCTGTTTGCTCTAGCGAATTTCTTACTCTTCATTTTTTATGAAGTTTCAGACAGTTCCTCAAAATTATTCCTCAGGGTATCTCTGGTACAGCAACCTCACAATTTTTAATTTCTGATGTTGGAAAAGGGCTTTAGATCTAACTGTAATGCCTCTAGAAACTTAATTACTAAAATTCTCTTTTGGCCCATATTAAAATGATTTTACATTTCATTTGTTAGAATTATGTTCTACTGATCTTCAGGTTTGGAATACTCTTCCACTTTGTATGAAAAAAGATATTGTTCAAAGAGACTTCTGCACTTTGTTGCTCAGAAACATTATGGTTTTTTTAGACTCTTAAGCCTTTTTTGATTTGTGGTTTACATTTACTTATGTAAAACAAATTATAAAGGCACTTCTATTACAATCATGGCACATAAACTGAAAACCTTCAGTTTAACACACATTTTAAGAATTAATCACATAACAGTGTAGGTACTTTCCATTATGAAAGCCTAACATTTAACCTCCATATAAATTAACAATATATCAATTCTGCGTGCAGCACACAGAAGTAACGTTTTAACAGTAAACATGGGATTAGTCTAATATTTTAAATAGTACAGCTTTTAGTTGTTAACCACGTACAATTCAAAATACTGCAATTCCCCTTTTTTGCTTCAGTTAAGATGGAATTAATTTAATAGGACACTAAATAATTCACATAACAACCAAATGCACGACATGAATGTTAATGAAATACCTTAATATGTTGCTCCAAGAAATATTGCTAGAGTCTAGGAGCCTATATGATTAGTTTAGACACAAAGAAAATCTAAATTCACAAGCAAAGTTTTATCACATACCAGTTAGCAATATCTTTGTGAGCTACTAGGTTCTGGAGGAATGCCTGTAGTCCCAACTGCCGATCTTCCAAGAAGTCAGGATTATAATTATCCTTGAACCAGCGCTTTGGTGGAAGGGCCAATCGAAAGCCTGGAAACATATCTTTTAGCTGAAATAGAAATCAAAGCCAAAGAAAACCAAGAAAAAAAGTCTTGACAGAATTCTGAATTTGACAGAGGCGCTGACTTTTACTCAGAATTATGGGATCTTTCTGTCTTAAGTTCAAGCACAAGGTAGGTCTCAACCATAAGCACAATCCAAATTATAGCATGAATTGTGGACACAGTTCTGTCATTTGCTGTGTTGCCTTATGCAATCAAATGACCTCTCAAATTTACCATATAAAAATAGGAAAGGTTTGTTTTCTTATTTAATGTCTCTGAGTCTACTATTTAACACCTTTGAGTTAGTAAATATAATAAAAGTGTACATAAGTAAAAAGTATCAGAGGAGTAAGCATTTCAATGGTGCTTTTTTTCTAAACTACTCAGGGATAAGTACTATATAAATAAAAAAAAAAAATAAAGGCCCATTACAGACCAACAACTCTGCAACTCGTCTTTTTTGAGGGGCTAGCAGAATGAGTTACAACACATCCATGAGATACTTCTAGTAAAGAGTAGCTCCTTGTATATCCAGAATATTAAAATTTCAGTATGCATGGATGGGGCTGAAACCCTAGTACTAACATGAAAAATTTTATTTTTGAGTTACTTAAATAGTAATAGGGTATCCTCAATGCTAAAAAACACCTAGGTTTTCTTCTTTGAATTCAGAAATGAAACATGCAAATGGATGGAAGCAGAGGACGATTTTCAGATGCCTTTGCTTGGAAGGGATGCTTGATAGAAAAAATATCGAAGAAGATTTACAACCAACAGGAAAG
>NW_010429396.1:17685-27178 GCF_000710305.1 Buceros rhinoceros silvestris
GAAAGAGTGAACAGGTTTTACAAATTCTAAGGTTCCAACAACAACAACAACAACAACAAGAATCGTTTGGTATTTTTCTGAAGAGAAGATCAAGCCAACCTCTGTCAGGGATGTACTGCATACACCCAATATATTAATATAAATGTTCCAGTGACAGGGATTCCAGATTCTGCCTTGAAAACAGCTTAGCACTCAGTGCTTACATAGCTGCAAGGTGCTTCTTCGGTGGGTGTCTTGATCCTTGCATGGCAAAATTTAATCCTTCTGACAGTAAGCGTTATTTATTTAACCACTCTTTATGGAGTCATGAAGAATGCCAATGGGTAGCTCTTTCAGCAGACTGAGTTTTAAAAAAGTTAAAACAGATAGTGTATTTCAGCTAGAATCTCTCTACACAGTTCAAAGGTAGAACCACACTTGTGGTTCTTGGATCCACTTCCTTTAAAGTGGATCACCTTTGCTCATACAGGTACCATTTCACAGCACAAGAATCATGCTTTTTAGCAGCATAAGTATTGCATATTCAAATAGCCCATGATAACTACTAGTTTCTAATTTATAGAATGCTTTATTGTCAAAGCCTTGCTCTTTATTTCTGCATTTAATTAAGTGTATGTTTTCTCTTTCTGAATTTCATATTAATATTAGACTGTTCTTGGTATTTTGAAGTTTATCTTTGGTCATCCAAAGTTTCTCCATCTCTTACCAAGTTATCATCAATATCATATATGTAAGTATCTTCTATGCTCCACAGCCCCTCTTAAGTTAATAAAATACTGAACAGAACTGAACCCAGAAAAGATAAAAAAATGACTTCCTGTGTTAGTTGTAGAGTGGACCACAGATAACCACTGCCGGGAAAGCTTTTCAACCACAGATTTCTGCTTAATGGTAATTTCACTTCTCTGGTTACACAGATCATGTAATTTATTTCTCAAGAGAGAGTATACCTATCCACAGATTACTCCTTTTGTGGATGAACAGGGTATGAGAAAGCTAGTTATTGCTAGCAAACTAATTTTCAAGAGCACACTCCTGCGGCATTCTTTCTTGAACACGCCTCAGACACAGCAGGAAAAACTGCGGGTCAGACAAGTTATGCTGGCTGTGATTGCCTGCTTGGATCCTGCATCTTTTCTAGCTGTCTCTTCCCTACATCACCGTATGATGGATTATGCATGTCACATGAGGCACAGTCTCAGGGAGAAATGGTTAGCTTCCTGGTTCTTAAGACTGCTCATTTCATTATTTGTCCAACATCTCTACCAGCACAGCAATAAACTTTACACAGTTCTTTTCCCATCATTTGTTGGGTCTGAAGAGTATTCTTCATATCCTTCTCCAATCCACTAGGTGTTCGTAACAAAACCGATACATCTAGCCAATGTCTGTATTTTAGCCTTGCTCCTAACCCCTCAAATTCTGTCATGTTCCCACATCCAAGATTAAATTTTCTGTTAATATTACAGCTATTACAGTTAATAAGACAGTAGGTCAGTCTGCTGTATCATTCTCTATTTCCTTCCCATAGTTTGCTCTCAAGTAATGGATCCATTATATTACTGCCTCCTGCCCTTACTTCTGACTCTAACAATTATATTATAGAACTTCACTTACTCTCACAGGATGCTCTTAGCATCCTGTGATAGTCCATGTTACACCTCAGCACTTCTGGCTTACTCTTCAGAAGCCTGTACAACTCTCCTGGTGATGTTCTTTTCTTTTTTTTTAATTACTTTTGACTTTGAGATTATTCTGTGGCTTCTTGTTTACCAGTACTGGCAATATCTCCTCTTTCTTTTATATGGGATTACTTTGCCATCAACTTTTTTTTTTGTCTTCTTTCACTAGGTATGGGGTTTTCATAACTTTTTCATTGCCTGGAAAGTAGATAGCTTTGACATTCAAAGAACGTGTTGCTCACACTTGAAATCTGTTCTTTTCAAGTCTTAAAATGCTGCTGCGCTTACTGGTTTCATTAATAGAAGGAGAATTCATGATTTTGAGCTCTTTTACTCACATTCATTTCTATGTTATTAGCTGTTCCTTACTAAAAATATTTCAGAAACTAGTGGAAGTACAAAACACTTTCTAGGATCCTATGGCTTTCTATTTTGGCAAATGAAAAATGCTATGACTAAGTTCACTAGTTGCTTCTATTACTTCACTGAGCTGCAATCATTCATCCAGTCCTGATTTTATCTATACACGTCCCCATTGTGGCATCACTCCTATTCTCACATTTCCTCTATTTTTAGCCATTGGCAAAGGCCAACTCTTGGTTCAGTTTGTACTTGCAAATAAGTATAGACATCCTACTCTTTTGTTTTCACATGATCTCCCTGAAAAGCCATTCCCTCTCTGTTAATACTTCAGACTGACTCACATAATGATAAATTAGTCTATTCAGTTGGCATTTAATGACAAGTTTCCAATACAATTTCAAGGAGTCAATATTTGCCATCAACCCAAAGTTTTCCCCTCAAGTGGAGAAAAGGATTTACAAGATAGTTTATTTAAGAGAGAGTACAGGAAATCCTGAAAGTATACATGGATGCAACTTCATGTCTGTATTTGCCATTAGAGAACAAGCAACCGCAGGTGTTGCACTGTGGCTTTTGAACCACTGATGCGAGCATATAACCATTTACTCTTCAGTCCATAAGACATAATGCTTATATAATGCAGAAATGCCAGGAACTGAAACATATTGTACTTCTGAAGTTTCTAGAGAATTACAGAACAGTAATATAACAGAAGTTTAAATGTATATTGAAAGATGAAAAAGCATTCAGTCAGTAACCTAAGGTAAAAATTAAAGTTCTTCCTCTTAAGCAAAAATCCTAATACCTATAAACTGTGCTAGAAGCCAAACATTTTTGTCAAAATTCTGACTGCAAAGACTAAGGACTTCATCTGTAAAACCTAAATATCTATTCTAAAATAAGTACCTGTGGCATTTTAGTTTTGCAAACTACTGATAACCATGCTAGAAGTCAATGCACGTAAGCCAATTCTTGACCTCTGTCTGACACAGCTAACTAAAATCGAAACTGCTGTAAGACTTCGACTACTGAAATTTGAGTTGAAGTCCCCACAACACCATCATCTTCTCAAAAGAAGTCAGGCTTTTGCCACTACCAAGGCATTCCTTAATTTAAGATAAACTAAGTGAAAAGACAGAAATTTCTTCAGAAAGAAATCTCATAAACTAATTCACGTTCAACAATTCATCGTGGTTTTAGACTGTGCTGATGTTTAAAAGGTAGCCTAAAAGATATCCAAATAGAGCAAACAAAGAATCCAGAGAAATGTGTAAGTTCAAGTCCATATTAAAAATTTCTGCAGAATTAAGTTCTTAATTGATTAGGCACATTGATCCAAGAAGAATAGGCGTACAAAAAATCTCTTACTACTGATAAAATTACAGGAGTGTTAAAAAGTTTTAAGTTTGAACATGAAAGAACATAATGGCAAAAAATGTGTTGAACTTGCAATGAAAGATTATTATTAGGAGTGGACAGTAGGACAAAGAAAAGTGTAATTGTTTTTCTACTTCTATAGAAATAATGCTAAGTGAGATAGCACAAATGCTAGTTACCAATTAAAACACACTTGTGCTTTTTAGACGAACTCCTCTTTACCTGGCATCTCTGTCATGAGCTTTAAAGATCTCATAAAATATTTCACGATTAACTTAGAAGACACTGAAAACAACTGAAGACTGACCAACATTCATAAATACACAAGATCTTCGTAACTTCAGTTTTAGCATTAAAAAAGCAGAGTTCGTTGCACTGAAAAGGACTAAATAATTACTGGATCATTCCTGCAAGAGAATGCAGGCCTTGAGTTCTATTTACACGCAGGGGATACAACTATTAAGAGTTAATTTCCTTTACTGCATAGACCAGGAATAAAACACGAAGTACACTAACAGCTTTTTTCATCTATCTTTGAAAACATGAGGAATCATATGGTTTTCATTCATTAATATAGTATGTGTTATAATAAAAAAGGCAAGAAAAAAGTGGCAAAAACATGACTCACAAAGAAAATAAACCGCGAAAGGAGAGTGAGACAAGTGAGCTGAGAATTTACCAGTGTGTAATTCTCACCTTGTCATTAAGCCTGGAGAAGTCAGTGTACCGTCTAAAAACCACCCAACTTTCCTCTGGACTTCTTTTTACCAGTATTTTGTATACCTGTGTGGAAAAACAGCAGTATCAGAAAAACGTACAGAACTTCGTGCTGCACTGGCTGCAAGGCTGAAATTATCCTTTATTTCTTAGTGCAACAAAACTCACGGATTAAAAAAAAAACCAACTTTGATCTGATTTAAAAAAAACAAACCACTAAATTATTAGTACAAACAGTGTAAATTAAATTCAGAATTTAAAGAAGGAGTTTCTATAATTCATAAATACATTTAACTATTTTCTGTCTGTAAGAAAGGGGTTTGTGAAGCTGCATTCGGATTTCTTCCCTGGGAAAAAACAAGTCTCAAAAAGGTAACTGAAGTATGTTTTAGTGATCTACTTTAACCTTTGCTGAATTACAGTTTTACTCATTAATCATTGAGGCCAATCTGTTTTTAAGATGACTGTAATAATCAGGTACTGAATGTCATGTTGTTCTAACACGTCTCATCTGACTTGCTTCACAAGGAAAAGTGATGCAGGATAAAAATAACATCCTGCTTTGGTTCCATTTGTCTTGAATATTAGGTTTTGTCTTTCCAGGTGAAGGATAACCACTTCCCCAGGTAACTGCATCAGAACCATTATACTAACACTGCAGAACTGATGTAATGGATCCTTTGAATCTGATATAGCAAGACAACAGCACAGCAGTACCATTCTCCTATTTAAAAACAAATGGATAAATAAATAAAACATTCATAAAAAAATCAATTACCTTTTAGAAGGACTGATACTTGAATGTTGGAACACAACGAATCTAACTAACACACAACTTTAATGAGAAAATATTAAATGGTGTCTAGGAAAGAAGGGTTGTCATGTCACAGCCTTACTTTCTCCAGTATAAGGAAAAAGAGGCTCAGCAGTGGTACTGGAGGAGCTTTCCCTGTCTAGGTGTTCTGTAGTTTAAAAAAACAAAACCCCAAAATACATTAAAAGACAGTATTTTTGGAATCATAATGATAAACAATGCTTTACAGACATTTAACCAAATACTATTTAAAACATTTTCTAATCTGTTATACAGTAAAATCTTTTCCAGTGCTTAATGTTTTCAGCAGCAGGTGGTCTGCAGAGCTGATAAACGTATTTTTCTTGTTGCAGTCCCAGTGTGGATAACCCAGTGCTAGCCAACTTCTGCACACACATGAGACTGTTTTAGCACCTTTGTCTTCTATAATACATCAAGTTGCAGACAGTCACGCTGTCAGTCACTTAAGTTACTCTTGCCTACTTTTTAAACACAGAATTACACTCCTGAGCAGCAGCATCTGTGGAAGTCGTGGACTATGACAGAAGTCATCTTTCAGTCATTAACAACAAGCCATTAATGTTTAAAATTCAAGCTGCAACACATGCCTATGAACCCAGCATTCAGAAGTAATTATTCTGTCTTGCATTTTCTGTATAAATGTTTGTCCAAGTGTTTTAGCTTTGTCATACCAAAAGTATAAACAGATCTATTTTATGAAAATTTCATAAAGCAGAACTGCTATATAAAATTGTGAAAACTCTTTGGTAAAACATGCAACATGCTTGCGGATTTCTTTGGTAATCTACATTCTGTTCTATTCATTTACTCTACTAAAAGACCTGCAAAGACATTGCTTACAACTGTACACATGAAAAAATTCCAGTAAGTCGGACAATCACTTGGAATGGTTTCCAAGTAAATATTAGACAACTTAAAAATCTTCACGAATTATGATCAACTTAATTGTAATAAGGAGCGCAATCAGCTTGTGATTGCTGGCCAAAAATAGCCAAACCATAGTCAATCTGAAACAAACATTTTTAGTTTTCTTGCCAAAGTTAAAAGAAGTTTCGGTTTTTCTTTTCTTTTTTCTTTTTAAGATTTTTAATTAATAAATACGAAAAACTAGACAAAACCGTTAGTTCCTTCACACAAGGTCTTGAAAAAATACAAATTAATTCAACAAATTCACGTAATTCCTGGCAATCCTGAATCGCCTTATTGTACAAATACAAAATATTCAATGCAAATATGCTGATAACAATCTCTGATTCAGCATCTTATTATCCTTTCTAATTGGCTTAAAAAAAACCCTGCTACTTGAACTTTCTAGGACTGCTAACTCATTTGAGAGCAACCATTTACAAACACGAGACATTTTTCACCCTGGGTTTTTTCTTCCATAAGCTTCAGCAGTGAGGTATTCCAACATGCGCCAACATTTAACTCTCAAAGTTCGCACATCACTCAGCTTAGGTAATTCAGATTCGTCGTTTTGGCAGCTATGACATGCTAACAAACAGTAAAGTCTTCAGCAACTGAGTCTCCACCCTTCCAGTTTAACGACTGATTTCAATTTAATTTCCACCATCTTCCATGTCATTGATTTTGCACTGCAGAAGCAACCGAAATTTCTAGGACTAATTACTTGCTGGTTCTAAAGCACAATAGCCAGCTTATTTTCAACATGCAACTGAAAAAAACCCACTTAATTAAGTGCTTTCAGAAACAGCAACAGAAGTGAATTCATAAAGAGCAAAAATGCATCCAAGCGTTTTAATGATGAAGAACGTGTCATTTGTCCTGTAACCTGGCTGCCTATAAAAAACAAGGAGTCAAAGCTGTCATTGTAGCTACAGTTGAAGACCATCTGACACACACACTGGAACATGTCTAGGCATATTTTCAGACTAACCCATGTCAATGTAACAATACTAATAATTTGGTTTAGTTTTGAAGGTATTATTGAAAAGGAATCTCTTAATCTACACCTAGAAAAAAACCTGGCCATGCATGAAGATGGTAGAAACTGGGAAAGTTATGACAAGACAACCCATTATTCTCAAATATTTAAAAAGGGGCATTAACTCTTTGCAAAAAGAACTTGATGCTTGTACTGGTATTTCAACTGTCATCAGGACATTAGATTCCACGCTTTTCTAATCTAAAAGAAAATAGGAGGAAAAAAAGTTTGTCTGTGTCCTCCTCCTTACCTATCTGTGATTAATGTTGCTCTCCTGAAGTAACATTATTAATAAATAATTAGTAACAAACAACTTCCAGTCCCACAAGCATTGCTGAATTATCTCAAAGAAAAATTTCAGCCACATCTACAAAAACAAATGCATTAATATATTTATGGCATATAAAAAAAATTTAATTGCTAGCTACAGTATATTTTGAGAAAAATCAATTCCAGTTGGTTAAGCTGGTGTTCTCTCATGAGATACTGCAGATGTGACATCTCAGGCTGATGTTTTCAGAACAGAATTCCCCTATTAGAAACTAGCCTAGCAATGCAGGAAGCTGAAAACTGCATGTTTGCACTTTAATGCAAATATTCCATGTTACAAACAGCTGTGAGAGACAAATATTGGTGTCTTATTTAAAATAGAAGACTACATTTTATTAAAGATGTTTAATTATACAGAACTTATACAAGTTCAATTTCACAAGGAATTGTAAATTTGCAAGGAATTCCTGACTTTTCCAGGAGAAACTGATACCTGAAGTAGAAAGAATTCCGTTTACTGCATGTACACAATTTCAGGAAACTCTTCTTCCTGAGTCTCAATTTTCCCACCTGTATATGGGAAGGCCATTTCCCTGTCAGACACAGTACTTTGAAACCAAATTGGCTTTTGTAAAGTACTCCAACATCCCTGAACCACAGATAAATTACTGACAGGGAACGTGAAGTACATTCAATTGTTATCTTGTCATTACAGGATGAACTATACAATCCCCAAAACTTACAGTGAATTTTGCCCTTTCCTCCATCACCTCGTAACCCAGTATAGTAGGCGTGGACGGCCGATCTTCCCAGCTCCTGGAATCTGTATTCTGCTCTATTTCTTCTACAGGCTGAGTACAGTATTCTATGGATGTATCCACACCTGTAAATTTAGTCCTAACAAGTGGGCTACTGCACGCAGATGACGTAGAACCAATCTGGTCAGGCACGCTCATCTTTTTAAAACTACCAATCGTAGAGTCCTCCAGCTGTCCTTTTGAAGAGCTGGAACTTGTTGAGATGCTCCCAAAAGAAGAACTTCTTTGGTTTCTGTTTGTAAAGCTGGATGATGAACTTCCCATAGGAATAGGAACTGGAACATAGGGAGTTGCCATCCTTCAAGAAAAAACCCTCAGGTTTTGGTCCATGAGTTTAAGGTTCATTCGCTGTATAAGCCATGTTTTCTCTTCTTTTCAAGAACAGCACCTGCAGTGAAGGACAGAAAATATTGTTGTAATTTTTAAGTGCAAGCAACACTATGATACTGCTGAGATAGTACATAGCAGTATTAATGGTGAAACATTTTCACAAAGAATTTCACTTCATAAAAAATGCTATATAAATTCTATCTCTACATCTTACGGACAGTTTTACAGGAGTTCTCTGTCCTTCATGATTACTAGAATAAAAATGACACAAAGTTTATTATTTAAGTGCTTTATGTTTTATGTGCTACTTTTTTATTGTAAAGTCAGCAATTTTTAGGCATGTAGGAAGCTAGTGTAGTTTTAGTGAGTGTTCAGTGCAAACAGTACAAAAGGTTTTCTCAGAATTGCCTCTGTAAGATATTCAGAGCAGACTACATAAACCAAACATGCAGGCAACAATATACATGACACGAATCAAAAGACAACACAGTAAACAACTTGGATGAAAAACATATTTGCATGTATTACATATGCACTGAATTATAATGGATGTTTTCAAAGTGCAGTATTTTTTCAAAACAACTCTGTTGCCTGTAACACTGCAGACATTTGTGACAACGCTAACTGTGCACATTTTCTGTAGCTTGAATTGGAGCAATTAAGTTTCACCAGTATGCACATCAAAAGCAGTGTTGTAATAGCAGCTAGTTTTCCATTCCAGGAGATTAAAATGGAAAAAAAAAAATATTCAGGAAAAAAAAGATGAATAAAAGATTTCATACGTTTTCTTTGAGAAAACCGATTCAAGCTGAGATCAATCTTTGGTGTATACATTTCTAAAACAAGCAAAAGAAAACTAAGACAGCACATCAAATTGCCAAAAAAGCACCATCTCCTCATTTTAACAAAGTACTCAAAGAAGAACTCCTATGATAAGCAAATCAGTAGCCACCTCTTTGGATTAATAAGATTTCCTAATTGCCAAGGCCAAGTGATGCTTTCATTCTCTTCCTCTAAATAAAACTTAGAGAACATGAATAAGGAAATAAACATGAAATGAACCAGCATCAATAAGACAGACTGAAAAAAACTCTTGAAAGAATTCCTTGAGTGAAGGAAAAAAACAACTTCCTCATCCTTTCAGTTATGTAGGGAA
>NW_010429396.1:27262-30152 GCF_000710305.1 Buceros rhinoceros silvestris
CACACACTCCAAGACAGACAGCTCAAGGAACTTGACAACAAGAACAATTTAAAACTGGCAGTGACTCCTTGGGAGCACGGGACACTGGCTCAAGGCTGGACACTCAGCAACATCCCAGGGAGTAGAAATATCAACATCATAAACCCCTGCTGATTGACTGTCCTGTTCACGATCAGCATTTGGACTATCCAGCAGCTTCTGTTACAGCACAGTCCTGTGCTTAGTTGTGTGACTTAACCCCACATGTCAGAAAGCTGTCTTGCTCCAGCCTCAGTTTGAAAGAAGCAAGTCACAACTGTCTTGGAGACAAGACATTCTCCTGGAGCTAGACAAAAATCTAAATCCCTATTTTCACTTCTATCTCAGTAAATGAATATGCTTTCTACCTCCAACAATAAACTTTGCGGTAATTTTTTTTAACAGAGATGGAAATACCAAGACATGAAGTACTCTCTGGCAGACTTTCTCCTGCAATATTCTCATTTGTATGGAACACTGAACAAGATAACTCCTTTTTCACTTGCTACCTTCAGTGCCTTGTCCATACTAACAGCATAAGGAGTTGAGAGCATCCCCTTACAGAATGCCCCACCCAGCTCTGTCATGGGAGGTGTGGGATTAAATCTTTATAAACGGAAGAACCCAACTGAGCCCAGCTTTGCAATAAATCAAAGTGTCTCTAAATAAAGAGGTTATTATCTTCTGCTGCATAACTTTATGAACCTGAACCAGGAACCGAAAATAAGCCCACATCTCCAGGAATCCAGTGAAGTTCACCCTGGAGTTCATGGAGTTTTAAGAAAAAACCCTGTGCTTTTCAGCACTTTGTGGAAAACAAACCAACAAACAACAAAACAACAAAAAACACCCACAAACCACGATGACATTTTCACCAATTACAATACTTGCGAACTTCTCTTTTCCAGAACTTCCTTCTTTAAAGCGAAATGCCAATCAAGAACTTAACTATCCTAAAGTTACATACTTACCGCTACTCTTAAATGCACATGCAGTACTGACAGGTTTTACCTGTACTGGCAAGCAACACAGCTCAACACGAACAGACTGGTAAAGCACTTGGTGAGTCCAACATCTACGCTGTACATGTAAACGCTCCAGACTTTATTCAGACTAGCTGTAGTTTGGTACCACCGACTGAATGCTTGTCAGCAGCTGGACTGCATTAGGTCTGCTCCCAGGCTCTATTTTCTACTCGAGTTTCTTTTGTACTCCGCAACATCATCCCAGGTTGTGAGCCAGGGCATATTAAATGGTGATGATCACACTATTGGCTTCTTCAGGACATTCTTGACTCAGTCTGACACAGTAAACATACCCACAGCTAAATAAAAGGGGCCGATACTACTACTGTCACATCCATATTTCTATAATTCTGAAAAGTAACATAAGAGTATTCGAGTAACAGAACAGTCAAGTAAAATGAGCAACAGGCACACTGTGTCATTTGATTTGATTTATTTTTTGCCAATAAAACAGAAACATACAAAGATATTACATTGGAAACTAACAGACTCAAATACATATATACATATGTAAATCTATTTTAAACTGTAAAAGTTATCATAATTTCCAAGTATCTAAGATATTTACATTCTGTGAATCACAAAAGAGTTTAAAATAGCATTAATTTGCACTTTATGAAAGCTAAGAATTAGAAAAAACACAGTGCTCAAACAAGGGTCACAACCTTAGGACTCAAGTCTTTTCTATGAATATAACAGTTTACTGCCAGTACATGCAGTAAAAGGAACAGAAAATAATTTGTTAGAAAAACACTTGTAGACAAACGAGATCACTCCTTCCTTACATCTGGGTAGCAAGGAGGGAAGACTAAGGCGCATCTAAGCTTCACCACGGACTGGTCCCACAAGTTGCTGCACTACACCAGTAGAATCGTTGCATCACACTTAACTTCAGAATAAACTGATCGCTCATGACACCTAAGAGATAATCCAGCAACTGCACTCTCTTTCCTGCCTAGATATTTACTTCACTTTTTCTAAGAAGTTTGTTCCCTGTTCAGAACCCGTGTTTGGTTTACTTTGAATGAACTAAAGAGAACATCTGCTGGAAGTGCTGAACTGCTCGATCTGAAACAGGATAGTTCAGAGTCCCAGGAACCCTACCGTCACATGCTGCAAAACAGCATGACACCAACTGACCCTACCAGGTGTTTACAACCACCACCTCCCTTTTTGTGGGTGAAGCAAACAGGCTGTAATAAAACCACTTAAAAAGAGTTTGCCTCCAGCTCGCAACTATTGCAACTCCAAACCCTTTTAAGCTAATGGTTTGTATGGTCAGTGAGAAACATGTAAGCCACACGATTCAAGGATAATAGATTAGAAACAAAACAATCCTTACTTAACAGTTCTAATTGGATTTAGAAGACTTCTAGCCATGCAATACTATTCGTGATCTGGTTACACACACTACATCTCTATTTGCACGGCACAGTCAGGCTGACCTCTGTTGTCTGGGGTTTAAGTGCTACCATGAAACGTCAGCCGAAGAACTAGAGGAATATTTAGAGACAACTTGCTGAGATAGGTTTTAGAATTTTTTCTTAATGCTTTGTGCCGACTTGAACCAAGTTACTTAACATCATATTTCAGCTGTTTCTGAACTCAAAGCTGGGGCCTATTTATCGCACCTCGCATACACACACACACGCACGCAGAGGAGAAGCGAGGGCAGTTCCTGCCCCAAAGGGTCTGTTACGGAATTGGTAACACCTTAAGGGAACTGGCTCTCCCCAGCTCCCACGGCAGGATGCGCCTGCCTCCGTCAGGGGTTCAAGGGCTCTGCAGGACTCGAAAACCAAACGAAAGCCGGAGGTATCTTTCCGCCAGCCTCCTGGGACCGGCGC
>NW_010429397.1:0-22092 GCF_000710305.1 Buceros rhinoceros silvestris
TACCCATTATATATTTATATCCATATAAATATATATATAATAACCTGAGACAAGGTTGTGACTACTGCAGTACTTCTGGTTTTGTTTCTGTAAAAAGACAGTTGAATGCTGGTGTCTCTGGAGAAGTTTTTTTCGTACCACAAAGGTACAGGTATCTTTGCTTACCTCCTCCCCTAAACTTCAGCTGACCTTCGTGTAGTGGGAGATTCAGTCTGCATCACAGTTTGGATCTTTGGCCCTTTACTCCAGGTGTCAGAAAGGGGATATGATTAATGGTGTGATATGGACAGCTGTCCCTCAAGAGCAGAACTGAACTGGTTATCTCATAGCTGTCAGGAATTACATCTCGGTCATCAGCAACCAAAAGATAAAATGCTTTTGGACTCATTTTTCCATTTGCTTCACCCAGCCTTGGGTAGAATTGTAACCAGTGACTTTCACACAGAACCCTATGTGGTTTGTAGTGCTCCATTTGCAGAATCTGTTGCTGAGCGATGCTTCAGAATTGAAACTTTAAAAAATACTGTTTCTAGCATTCTGAATCTGGAAGACAACTTTCAAAAGATGAGTAGTGCTTAGATTAACAGACAGCCTAAAATGGGATCTCCAAAATGTTTAAACTCTCCAGTTGTGTTAACTCTCATCATCGTGGCTTGGCTTCGCGAACGAAGAGCTGGAAGGGTTTTCCCCACGCTCACTGCAAGCGATGAGTGCACCCTTCGGGGCTGCGCGGTGGATTTTTTAGGTGAGGGGCAGCGTGCGCGGAACTGGCCCCACCCTTTACACCTGAGGTTCATCTGCCAGGGCCTGGCGAGCTTGGACAGTGGCAGCGGAGTCCTCGGGGCGGAGGGTTGGTTAGAGCATCCTTCTCTTAGATGATGGATGCCTTACAGGGCTAAACGAGCTCCATCTGCCCGGGTCTGGAGTCAGAGTTGTCCTTCTCCTAGGATGGTGCCTGAAGGCTAGTGAGCCCATCCTGCCCGTGGACACACTGTGTCTGACCCTTCAGCTGAGACCTGTCTGGCCTGGGAGACCCCACCGGAGGCACATGCCACCACCAGCACAGCTCTCAACCTCACAAGGGCACGCAAGCTCCTTCCCCACGGCAAGGGGGTGCCCGTGAAAGAGTCGCTGCTCTACCTCTGGACATCACGGACCCGGGCATGGGGCGGCCGGGGCCTGCCAAGAACGGGAGTCCTGGAGGGTTGTGTTAACTCTGAAGCCTAAAGAAAAGCATTCAAGTCTCCATATTTCCAACTGCTGCACATTGTGTTATTTTAGTAAGAATACCCAGTTGATGTATTCAATCCTCAAATGCTTGTCATCTTGGTAGGAGTCAGCATTGCTACTTCTGCTATCCTGCTGTTTGTGTTTCCTTCTTCCAGTGAACTTGTAACATATATGTAATGTATTTCTGCTCTGTACCCATGTTTTCACTTTTAAGGACAGACTGCCTATGTGTATTACTGAGAAATTGCAGCATGCTTGCTCTATGTTTTTGCAGTTAATTAATTGCAAATTTTAATTATAAGTTTAAAATGAAATTGCAAAATACTGGGAACGTCTCAAAATTCGGAGAACCTCACAGTAGAGTTTAGGACCAATTTAATGTTGTGTCTTGTGGTGCTTTGCCAAGATTTGGACTAGATTGTCATTTTACACTGCTGTCTTTGACCTGCCCCATCCTCTGCCCCGTGCTATTATCAACCTCGGATTTGGTGGGCAAACAGATTTTGCTAGTTCCTGACCTTTGTAAACCTTTTCCTGAATCCCGTCCTGAGCTTCCTAGCATCATGACACAGTCGGGTTCCTGACCTGCCTCTTTAAGGCCCAGCACATTTCCATCCTGCCTACTTTACTCTCATTTCCTCCTACAGCCCACTCCTCCTGCCAGTTCCCTCTGTACTGCTCTTTGCATTTCATTTTCCGTGCTGTCCCTTTGGCATTCTGTCCTGTGGTCCTATAAGCCTAAAATGCAGCTTCTCTCTTCACCATGCAGGCATCCCTCATCACCGCTCTAGGATTCTTCGCTGGCTGGAATCCTTTCATACTACCTATCACAGGCTCCTGCCCTTATTTCCACACCTGACCTGTTCTGAGTTTGGTTTTCATTAGATTATATACGTGTGGCCACATAGCATTTTTTGTCTGAGGTTGTGTCAAGAAACCTGTTTTTTATCTCTATATAATAAGCATAATTTTGTTCCTCTGAAAATACGCAGTTCTGCTAGGCTGGGGAATGGTCCTTTGTCTCCATAATCCATCTGACTCATTCATTCTCCCACCCTCCCTTCTTCTTTGCTCCTTTCCTCAGGAATAGCTGGATTTTTAGTTGGTTAGAATAAAAAGCCCTCGTGTTACATCCTCTGGTTTCTTCCAGCCCTTCAGCATCTTGGTTTTGAGAATCGGGGTGAACAATTTGTACAAGGCCAAGTACCTCATTCTTCAACTTTTTAAGCTGATGTGAAGGCAAGAAATAAGAGAATGTGTGTTCTTTTTTTGGCCCTTTTTTATGTATGAGAGACTGAGTAATGAGGAGAGGGGGAGATGATGAGTGAAAGCTTTTATACCTTGAGGAAAAAATATTTGCTTTTTTGTTTTTTATAATTAGCAATTCAAATTTTGTTTATGCTCTTTGCTGTATAAAGACTGTGGCTGATTATAGCAGAAATATGTAATTACTGTTAAAAGTTCAAATCTGAATAATTGGGAAGGAATCTGAACTTTTCGTGGTCACAAATTAAAGGAGCAAAGTTTCTGAATTCTCAGTTTCCCCAAAAAATCTATTGTCAAGTAAAACCAGAACAATTCCGCCTCCCCATCAGGAACTTGCAGAGAAAAATAAACAAGCTGCTAAAATAGTTACCTCTGAAATTCCCTTTACCTCTACCTGAAAAAAGCAGACAAGCTTTGAATGTCTGCTTTGAACGTGGGGAACTGGTCTGGGATTTGAGAGACCTGTGTTCTCTGCGTGGTTCTGCTACTGCTTTGCTGACTGACCTTGGGCCGCGCGCTTCTCCATGCATGGCTTCCCATTTATTCTGGAATAGGTTATTGATCCCTTCTAAGGGGTCCAAAGTATAAGGATCAAAAACACTTTATAAAGGATTTCAGTTCTGGCCGATGATTACCTTAATTACAATGTGACATTGACCTCAAAACCTCTGTATGCTGCTTTTTGTGGCATTAAGAAACAGTGAAAGCGTGATGCCCCAGTTAGTTTTTGTTTCATGGAAGAACCTCTGCAGCTGAAACTGAAAGATCCTGTACCATGTCTGCAGCGTGGAACTAGTTTTTAAGTTGACTTAAGTATAGATATTCTGACTCTCTTGAAGCTTCTCCCGAGATCTCTAATGACCTTTTCTTGGCTAGGTCTCAGTGACTCTATTCCATCTTCATCCTTCTTGGCTTCCCTGCTGTTTTTGACACTTGATCATGCCCAGTCTTGAAATCTTGTCCTCCCTTGACTTTTGTGTCAGTATTCTCCTAGTTTCCCTCCTACTGTTCTAGTAATTTGTTCAGTAGCTTCTGCACTAAGCTATTTACCTCCCTCCTTTTTTTTTTTTTAAATTACACTGAAAGACCCACCTCTAGTATCCTCTCTTTGCTTTTCTTTACCTTTTTCATGCCAGTGATAGCAAATTGTGCAAACTGGCATACTACCTTAACATCTTTTTTTAATTGTTTGCTGCAAGTTTAAGACCGCTGAAGCCAAGATGGAACTCCAGAAAGCTCTTGTGAGATTTGCCTTTATTTCCTGGTTTTCTGTCTTGCGAGCCTCCACAGTTGGGCCTGTAACGTGGGTTTCCTCATACTCTTCTTGCTCATCGCATTCAGGATAGAGACTCATCTTTCAACTTCATGGCCTGAAGCTCCCACTTCTTTCGTAGTCTCTTAAGGTAACTTTTATGCTTTCTCCTTAATTTACCATCATGGTTACTGCTAGCTGTTCTTGCTGTCCTCCAATAACTGTGTTACCTACGTGTCTTGTGGAAAACAATTACTGAAGCCATCCTCCTGGCATGTTTTCTCAATGTGTTGCCATCTCCTCCTTGACAAGCCTGTTCTTCGGCTGTCATCCACCACGTAAGGTTCCAGCTTCTTGTACTTACTATAAGAGGCCTTCACGTTTTTGTTTCTCCCCTCTCTGTCACTGTATTGTCCTTTGCCAGGACCACAAACACGACATTGTGCTTTTCCATTTCTTGCATAAGCATCTTGCATCTCTTCACATTCTTCTTCAGCTGACTCATACCTTGATATGTATAGGAAAATTGCCAGCCAATAGAGGCCAGACATACTGGAAACTACTTATTTGCGTATTTGAAAATTATTCAAAAGTTCTAACCGATACTGGGACGTAGTTGTCTTATTACACGTACCCTCTTCTCCCTGGCTTCTTTTGTAAAGAAGGACAATTACAAAAGTAAATAAAGATCATAATAAGCAAAGACACAGCATCTGAAAGACTGAGAGGGTTGGGGTTGGAGCAGAATAATACTTACTTGTAGTTGCAAGGTTGCAACTGTGGCAAGTATGTGTCTGGAAGAAAAGGGCTTTTTTCAGTGTCTGTAAGGAAATGAACAGGAGATTTAGTTTGATGATACACAAAATGGAGCATTTCATGAGTAGGATGCAGAAAGCCAAGCTTAAAACTAGTGTTTTAAGCCAGAAGAAACTGTTAATGGGGGTGTGTTCCTTGCTAGTGCAGTTCTTAATCCTCTTGACCTTCAAGCCTGGTGCAAATCTTTACAAGTTATGAGCCTGGCTAGGGACTGTCAGGTGTTTTGTCTCCTGGAAGACAGTTCAGTCAGTTTATTTCAGAATGACAGCTAACAGAATAGTGAAAAGGAATTATGTTAAAACAGTGGTTGAGATCTAATTTATGAGCTTCATACAATATTACTTGGTTCTTCTGGTCATTCTCCAACTTCAATTTCAGCTGCTCTTTGCTTCCAAACTCCTCTTTAATAGGCTTTTCTGCTCTCATAATCTTAACTCTGAGAGTATGTGCTGTATGTACATTTTGGCCACATGTTATACAACTAATCTGTACTGATACATATATATCTCAGTATACTGGTATCAATTTCCTTATTTTCTATGAATTCAGTACATAGTTCTTGCTATTGCTTGATACCCATTTCCGCAAGTGGGATGGAATGGGTTGTGGCTTGTTTCAGCAACTATTGCAGAGTTGGTACTGACTAATCTGTTTTCAGTGGTTCAGCCTTTGGTGAGCAGGTTCTGTCCACTTGCAGTCAGATTTTCATTTTCACTATGCCTGGCTGGCATTCATTAGCCCTGGGAGCTCTCTTATGTGGAAGCTTCGTAGTATTACTGTTGTTAAACTGCAAGGTAAACAGTCTTTTTTCGCTGATAGACCCATTTTTAAATGGGAATAAGAATACAGTTTTCCTTTAAGTGCATATTGCAATCTTTCAACCTGGGCTTCTGTACCTATCTTTGCAACAATCTTCTGAGTAAGATATTCTGCATAATGAACTACTTCTGATGTTGTCTCTAATTTCAGAGACAATCTGGGTTATCATACCAGTGTTTGCATATCCTGTACCAAAGGTTTACTGCTGGATGTGATTCCGATAAGCAGCTAAAACTGAAATCTTTCTCTTCAACCTGGGTGCCCCTGGAAGGCTGGGGGAAATACCTTCTCGTAGACACAGTTTCTCTACCACAGACTTCCTGGTTTCCAAGGGAAAGTTTTCATTCCAGATATATGCTCATAAACTTGAATTATTCCAAAACCAATACCCAATACCTTCCTCAGTGTAAGAGTAATTGTTCTGTTAATATTCTTAAAGCAAATGCCAAAGATTTCTCTTGCCGGTCTTGGCATATGTTTAGAATTACAGCTCCTACTTCCAATGGTAAAATAGCGTGTCGTGCTACTGAGGGTGGAAGGATGATGTGGAGACATTTCTGCTGTGGTGATGTATTTTCATTGTGCTTCTTCAAAGTGCTTGGTTTACTTTTTTTACTTCAAATCTGTTATATTGGGAGGCTTGTCATGGGACATTTGGCTTATTATTAGAATAAATCTTTTATAGTAGTCTTATTGCAAAGAAAATAATTTTTTCTGCTCAGAAGTATTTTAGGCATACCAGTATTCTCAGTATCATACGCTGTTTCTTTTGACAGGTGTTACGTATAACCCACTTCCACTTACGCAGCACCATAAATAAGCAAACTAATCTTAACTTTGCACACATATTTTCAGGCTGTCTGAGGGGTCTCTGCAATGTGTGTATAATATTTCTCGATGCATTTTTGCTGCATGTTTGTATAGTAGACCACAAAAATATTTGATTAGTTGCTCTTACTAAAATCTGTCAAGGCACTAGCTATTCTTGATCCTAGCCTTTCATGCCCGTAAAGGTACTGTCTCCCTTGACATGAGAATATTTTAGACTTTGCCTGTAATGCCATCTGTTGATAAGTTTAAATAAGCAGGTAGCGTTTTGTAAACTATACCATTTTGTTGCTTTCTTACAAAACTAGCACATAGCTGATTTTTGGAATGGGAACCTGATGCACTTGCAGCACAGGAGTTTTGTTGACTTTATAGACCCCACAAGACTTCATGCTTCATTAGTACCAAGAATGCATGCGCAGTCAGTGCCGTTCGTTCACTAAAAATACGAAACGATACCCTGCTACACCTTTCACAAAATGGAAGGAATCAAAAGGTCCTGTGTTAAAATGTGCTCTTAAGATATTTTTGTAATTAGTAACTGTTACAAAAATAAGTTTGCTTTTATTTTTCCGTGAGACTTAATATGAACCTTATGTTGTTGAGATTTCTGTTTGTTAAAGAAAAACTATATCCGTATAACAATTTAATTATAACAAAACAGTTAGTGATTTATATTAACCCATAGACGGTTTAAAATTTTTCATCTTCCTCTAATGTGGACTTTTTTTCAGTTCCATCTTAGTGTTTTCTGTAGTTTTAGCAAATTTCCAGTTCAGGATGCCATAATTACTGTACCACCTGTGTTCTTTTACACAAAAGAGAACTGAACGTTCAAAGCCATTCCATCTTGCACACTTAAGTTGTTTCAAGTAGGGGTACAGAGTCAGACCACTGTGCCGTGAGCAGGCGCAGATTGTGACAGTTCACAGTCGTATTGGTGATACCACGCTGTGTGCTCTTAGGTGACAGTAACTTCCTTTGGTTAAATTCTCTTTTCCTTTGTGGTTCATGACTAGCGAGAACTGTGCGCCCTCTATTACCACGTCTGCAAGCCTACGGTTTATGGGGAAGATGCTTTTTGGCTTGTTCTACTGCTCCCAAAGAAGGGAAACGTGGTTCTAGGGTATGACAATTTCTCTTACCTCTTTGCCCCAGGGACTGCTTTTCCTCTTTTCATGTGGCACTGCAGAAGAAGGGTACTTTTGAACTGCAGTGCTTTTCTTTTGGTTTGCTGATGTACTAACATGACACCTACCCCTCCTAACAGGTTAAGTTTCATTTTATCAACAACACCCTGCAGCCTCTTTTTTCCTTCTGGATTTCATTCCAGAAACAAACATTTCCTGAAGGCTTCCCACAAGTAGTTACCAAAATGATGGATAACAATTTCAGACTATGCAGGGAATCAGTATTCTTTTTTTCTGATTTCTTATATGAAACGAATACCTCTCAGAATGTTTGCTTAGAGAAGATTTTTAAGAGTTTTGTTCTCACCCTCTTAGTTCACACCTCCTTATTTTTGAGAGAAAGCATGTCTTAAAATGGCAAATGTATCTTCCTGCCAGAGTTAGCAAAACTGATTGTTTTCCCCTTTCTGTATTGGCATAAGAATACAGGTTTCTGGCATGTGTAATTTATACAAGTATGCCAAAATTGCCTTTTTCCATCAAAGTAGAAGCTGTCTCTTTCTCCATGCATGTGGTATTCTTCCATGTGTTACTTTTCTTCCTTACATTTTGAGGCAGTTTCCTTTATCCCAATTACCTTTCTGAAACAGAAAGGTTGCAAACAAATGGTTCTTTTTTGCCAGTTTCTTGGATTTCAGGTTTTTTGTTTGTTAAATACCTTAGAAGCCAGGTGTATCTCTGAGTATATTAGATGGATATTGTTAGATCACTGAATCTGTGTTTCAGGCACCTAAGTAGAAGTGGCTTTTTGTTTTTAATAGGTGTTCTACAGCAATGTCTCTCACTGCCTGGTAGTCTGTGCATTTCTTCCGTCTCAGAGTTTGTGCTGAGAAGTCTAAGCTGAGTCTCCTTTGAACGGTTTGCCAGTAGTGTCTCACTGGATTGGAATAGCAGCAAGTAAAGCAACAGTGGAAGTAAATATAGAAAACTAAATGTAGATATTTATTCTAGAATACGCATCTTCTGTAGGCTGTGCGCAGCTTTTTCATTCATTGTATGACTCCCTTCTTCAGTGGTAACTGATTCTAACTGGCCGGCCTTTGACTTCAGCCTTAGAGAATGTTTCAGGCTATAAACATTTATTAACTGCGTTCGATATGACCCTCAGAGTGCTGTTCCACACATTTCATGCATTTTTTCAGTACTGATATATAAGTAGCAGTGATCTTGGATAAGATCTCACTGGCTTAGAGTGAGCATTTGCAAAATAGCAGGGCAGGCAAAGTACAGATTTCGTAGTCCAGCAGCAGGGATAGAACTATCTGAGAGACAGAAGGCTGGCTTGCCTTTTCAGCCCGAGGTTCGATTTGCTGGTTGCAAATATTAGAAGTAAGGCAGTAGCTTTCCTGGAAAGCTGTAGTGAAGTATTACTAGTCCCAAGTGAATTAGTGGTTTTAAAAGGTATTCAATGCTAGGGTTTTCTTTAATTATGAATACGTTTTTTCTTATGAATCAGTCAGAATCTTATCTGCTTAACTGTAGTTTTGGATCAGTGCTTGCTTGTCATTTTTGCATCTCTCTAACCTGTCTTGACTTGGGGGTTTACTGGAACTAGTTAGTGCATGAGAAATGAAAACTCTGCAGTCAATTTCCAGCTGTTGATTGTGGTTATGACTTGGCTACCTTACCCTTGGTTTTAAAGTCAGCCAACTACATAAACAGATACCATTTACCATGTAAAGTGGGAGATTATGAATTCGGGTCTTTGACTTGACTTCTTCAAAGTTAATTCTGGCTTGCTAATGTGGTAGGGTTTGTTTTTGTTTTTTGTTTTTTTTTTTAAAACACGATTTCAGTTCAATGTGTTTGTTAGTCATTAGTATTTTTTTTTCTTTGTTTGAGTGGGATCGTAAGAGAAGAGTTTGAAAGATTTGCCAGGCAGTAAACTGGGAAGGGAAAGTTGGAAGAATCATCGCTGCTCCGGTTTGGCTGCAGTCTTGTTTTATCGTACCATTAAGTAGTGTCAAGCTGGTGTGCTGCTTGGATCAGGTGAATGAGATACGCAGCACAAATTATAGCAAGGATTACTGTTATAGTAAGTATTTCAAATAATTCAGTAGCCAATTATACCAAATTACCTTAGCACTGGCAGTCTTCTGGAATTGCCACCTTACTTAAGGTTTAGACTATGTCTGAATATTACAGATCGTATATTGCCAGGATACAGGCTTATAAATCCAATGACATGATCAAGTTCAAACTTGGAAAAAAAGCCTTATTCAACTGCTTTGAAATGTCCCATGTGATTGCTATTGGGTTTGAGTCTTCACTGTCTGTCCTAAATTACTGTCTGGTGTCTACGTCCTTAAGGAACTGCTGTATTTTTCTGAAAAACAGTTGTTTCAGTGCTGGGTGATTAGTGTTTATGCAGAATTTTTTTTTTATTGAAGAATTTGAGATTTTGTCTTCCTGTCAGAGATTTTTATAAACCAGGGAATGAAAATACTCTGACTCTTAGCCTGGGTGTAATGTGACCCAATTCTAACCTTGCTTGTCTCCCTGAAAAGTGTACTTTACTCAAATATTCAAAAGCTTGTGTATTCGATGATGGGCATATCAACTTTACATTTTACTGCATAGCTGTTAATCCCACATGCTTTACTGACATAACCTGGGCAAACCTGGAGATCTGTGAAAACTGCAGTTTCCTTTTGCTTCTTGAATTGCTGGTGTTTCAGATGGGTATCTTAATTTGCCATAAGCTTTTATAACAGAATTTTCTTGATTCCTGTGTTGATCTTAAAGGAAAAAAAAGAAGGAGGGGGATGGCTGTGAAATTGATATTTATTTTACTTTAGATTTGTATTGTTAGCACAACTGATACTTCATAATGGTTTAACATGCATATGATAAGCAGCAGTAACTTGTTCTCTGATTGCATTGTGGAAATTAAAATTTATATGAGTCACACTTCCAAAATTAAGCATTCAACTGATACCTAGTTCATTTGTTTTCTCCCAAGTTGTTAGTGAGGGCTGTACTGTAAAGTTACCTTGCGAACGTAGCTCTGTGTGAGTTACATGGATACTTCAGCCTGTCCATACCCCACTGGATAAAAAATACATTGTTGTTTCTCTCTTGTATAATTCAGGAAAGAATAGTGCTGCCTTTTTTTTTACTTTAAATTGTCTGAGATTAGATCAATTCAGCCAAAAAGAGCTATATTCAATAAACGACAACTTGAGGAGGGTGGATAATGGAAAGCAGCTTTTGCAGCTCTGATTGTCTAGTTAGCTGTGTAGTAAGTCATCATTGCTATCTTATGTGCTAGCGTGGCCGATGAGTAGATAGGTAAGTTAGTAGCAGTTGGGCTTTTCCTTTCCTCTACAGGCAGAAGAATGTTTCCATTTGCCACAGATACTGTAGTGCTGCAATTTTACTTTTCAATCTGAGTAAGAGTGTTAGCTGTGCAGTTAGGTGGTGTTTTCTGAGCCCAGGGCTTTGGAGCCACTGCTGACGGTGGTTGAGGGATGGATTTTGTTGGGGTGTTTGTAGGTGTTTGAGCTCAAAGATGTATGATGAGCATAGAGATGAAAAAAAAAGGTTTAGTTCATACTTCAGTATTGGAGTGTAGACTCTTAAGTGCTGTGAGAGCACCTCAGTGCAGAAGTGCAAGGTATAGTGCATATGGTTGTGGGGAAGGAACAGGGAGCTTCTGTGTTCAAAATGCTGGGTGCATCTGTCTCTGGGTCTCTGCATCCACACTGTTATTGTCAAACGCCTATTTTTAGAATGAGTATCTAATTGGTATTCATGCAGATGGGTGTCTCCCTGTCTCATCTGATCCACTCATCTGAGTGATGCGCTTGGTGGGAGGTGTCTGCTGATGAATCTTTCCTAAGCAGAGTGTGTTCATATCGGTCTGCTCTCTCTTATGTGTGTGCATGTGTTTGTTATATGAGTGTGGATGAAAGGATGTGCATATATGTTTGTGCATTTACCTTTTTTATGCACTAGCATGCTCAAAGACAGTATCATCTAATTCTCTAAAAAGATTAATTTCAAAAATGAAAGATGTAGAACGTGCAGCCCTTCAAGAATGGTTGTTCTCTTTATGTAAAGAATAAATGCAGAGCGCTGCAGATTGTGGCCATGGAAACTTAGCTACCTCAGTCCAGATTCAAGGGATTGCTCCTAGTATAGCGGTGCAGCCAATTATGATTAAGAATGATCATCTTTCTGCTGCTTTGACTACTACCAAAGACTGCATACAAGTTTGTGTGCTAAGTGTACAAGTTCATGCTCCTAAATATTTTCTTCATATAAAACAACTGGTAAGTGGAAAACCCTGGGTACAAGTACTTACTTTGCTGGACAGGTGTGTTTTGTTTTTATGAGGGGAAATATATAATATTTATGAGAGGAAAGATCCCGGATGTGTTTCCACCCTATGGCAAATTTCTGTGACTTTGGACAAGTAAGTTTTAATTGTATGTCTGATTTAAGGAAAATACATGCCTGTTACATTGTGAATTAAACAAGATTTAATTCAATAAAATTATATGTATATTTAGGAAAAATGGGTTGTGGTAGGCAAAGCTTTAACTATTGTGAGCTTAATATAGTCTGTTACACCTCGACATGGTAGATGTAATTATCTATATATAGTGTTATGCATGATCTTGGTGTTTTAAAATGAGATATGTAATCCTAGCTCTAAGGAATAGGATTCATTATAATGTCACCTGATGCAAAAAGAGAGTCTTGGCCTTAGAGGGAAATTAATTTCCCCCCAAATTAAGATAATCACAGTCCCTGACTTTTCCAGATGATCTAATTAAAGTGTGGTTTGTATGTGGCATGAAGGAATATTCCCTTTTAGTTATGAGTTACCTGACACAGTAAACCTGCTGGATTGCAGGTAATCCTGGTGAAGGGTTGCAAGGTTTTATTGCTTACACAGTAAAGGAGCAAATGTGATACAGCTGCTGAAAAGGCTCCCCTTCCTTTCAATAGATCTTAGTTGTTTACATGGGAACAGTTGGGATGCTGTGGCTAAGACTGTCTTAGCAATTACCATCAGCGCTGTCCCATCTACTATCAGCAAGGATGGTCCTCCCAGAGACACAGTCATAGGCCTTTGTGACCTATTCTCTCTGGCTATCGATACGGTAAATGAAGTAGCATAATCTTCACACAGTTATTTATTATAGGGGGAAAAGCAGAGGAGGAGTGCAAATGATGTTTCTGTTCTTAAGGTTCACCTTGTTTATGTCTCAGGAGTTCTCTTTCTGCTCCTATCTCCTCACAGACACTCCTGTTGGCAGCATCATGGCTTCTGACCTGGAAAGCAGCCTCACTTCCATAGACTGGCTCCCACAACTTACTTTAAGGGCTACTATTGAAAAATTAGGGGGTTCCTCACAAGCAGGACCTCCAGGGGCTGCCCGAAAGTGTCCCCCAGGCTCACCAACAGATCCAAATGCTACCCTGAGTAAGGATGAGGCTGCAGTGCACCAAGATGGGAAGCCACGTTACAGCTATGCCACTTTGATCACGTATGCCATCAACTCATCACCTGCCAAGAAGATGACACTTAGCGAGATCTACCGTTGGATCTGTGACAACTTTCCGTACTACAAAAATGCTGGTATTGGTTGGAAGGTGAGGCCTGGAATCGCTAAAGTACCCTTTTTGTCTAATTACAAGACCTATTTTCGTATTTCTGTGCAAAATATCCCCACTGAGCAAAATAAAAGGACAAATGTGAAACTAAGTTGACCAACTGGAAAAAGAGCAGAGCCAGACGTCCCATTTTCTCTGAGAATTTTGTTGTATGTATGTGGTGGCGCCTTAAGAAGCAGCATGCAAAAAATCCACCATCAACGACCAAGGAAAAAAACCACACACACATCCCACCCCCACTACCACCCTCTGTGTCACACTCATACTGTCTATGTCTATTGCACCTGCTGTAGATGTATAGGTGGTTCAGCCCCATATTATTCATCCTAATCCATCCCTTTCCTTTCCACAGCTTCTGTTCTGCTCCATTCCAGGTACATGTAGTGAGCTTTGACTTTTGAGTATGCACCATCCTTCTATTTTCTCTGCTTGATACTCAGGAGGCTGTATGTTTTTGTCGTAGCACTTACCTGATCCTCTTACTCTCTCATCAGAACTCTATTCGTCATAACCTCTCTCTGAATAAATGTTTTCGGAAGGTGCCTCGACCGAGAGATGATCCTGGGAAGGTAAGAAATCTGCATGCTCCTGGGCAAGCAATTTAAAACTGCAGGGAATAAGCTGGGGTTGCCCTTTCTAACTCACGGTTGGAATGTGAAACCTAAAGTGTAGGCAAAAATGGAAGCAGTAGTAAGATTTACTGCAGTGCTTTGGCTACAGCAGCATTCACTTAAAGGGAACCTGTAAAGGGGCGTTAATGGTTTTAGCGATGATTTTTCTTATCTGTGCTATTTGGTGGTCTTCAGAGGTACTGGAAGAAGGAAAAAATGGGGTCAAATGTACTTTTTTAGTTTTATTTCTTTTTGTTCTTGATCTTTATGCATAAAATGTGGGTCTAGTCCAACCTGTTCTATTATGAAAGCCTGCTGGTGAACAGCAGGACTGTGATGTGACTGCATGAGTTTCATGGAGGCAAGATCTGTGGAAGTGAGAGCAGACTACTCCTATTTAGACTGTAAAACATTTGGTGTTGGAAAAAAATGTCACTGTCAGATAGCTCAAATCTGTAGAAATCATTTACAAGTAAAACTCAAGAATTTAGGAACTTGTTGGCTAAGTAAGGGCTAATAAAGCTCTGTTAGTGTGTATAGGTTGTAAAGGAGAATTGCTAGCGAAACCAAGGCTTGGTATCTTGGCATGCAGATATTATTGCTGTAAAAAAACCCAAACAAGCAAGAGAAGATGGTGTGGACAAGAAGATACATGTTTAGACAGGAAGATTGTCTCCACCCCCCATCCTAAAGTTATCAGAAAGGGCCACTTGCCTTTTATTTCAGGTTATATTTAAAGGACTAAGTGTGCTCAGTTGGCATCTATAAATGGAAGTAGTATATCTTTGAAGATCACTGCTCAAAAATACCATCAATTATATGGCTTATTCCAGGAAATCCTAACAGACTTCAGGGTATATGTTTGCAGGTGTTCACTGGCATGTTGGGCTGGGTTTATAATGAAAACCTGATCTGTGCTTGTCACTGATTATTCATATTTCAATTGGAGGTTAAAATGCTCTAAATCACACTCTAGAGTTTAGAAAACAACAGATGTAATTATAGACTATTTTATGCTGAAAGGGACCTCCGCGCTTCAACGCGCACTCCCACCCCCCTCTCAGACAGGGACAATTCGAATGGGTTGTTGAGGTCTTTGCTGAGTTTTCAGCATCTCCAAGGATGGAGATACCACAACTGGGCACTCATTCCAGTGCCGCCCTACCAGCGTTGTGAAGAATTTTTTCTGTATATCTGATTGTGATTTCCCTTGCTGTAACTTGTGTTTGTTGCCTCTTACTCTTGTGCTGTGCACTTTTGAGAAGAGTTTGATTCTGTGTTCTTTATAATCTGCTTACACAGTTGAAGACAGTGGTTAGATCACCTTAGCCTTCTCTTGTCCAGGCTAAACAGACCTTGCTGCGTGAACTGCTTGTAGATCATGTGTTTTAGTTCTTAACCATCACAGTTGCCCTTCTTTGGATGCATTGGAAGCATGTTAGTGTCTGTCTTGCACTGCATCCCCCCACCCCCGAACGGGCACAGTACTCAAAGTGGAGTCTCACAAGCCTGGAAAATAGTGATGCTTGAGCTGTCTCTGCCCTGTTCAAACATCAAGTTGGTTCTCATCAGTCGGTAACAAATTTGTGTTGTGAGGAAGGTACTGAAGGGGCTGTGTAGGCCCAGAAGAGTTGGCCTAGCTTGTATCAAACCATCCTTTGCTGTTCTTGGTGTCTTGTCTTGGAGTGATGAAAAATGTAGAGCATTCTGCCTTCCACCAGTAGCATTGTACCTCATTGTTCAATACAACCCAATGCAAGAGAGGGATCTCCTTCCAACGCCCAAGTCTTGGTTGTCTGATGTTCTGGAGGGTGATCCTTGTGGTCCTAACGGTTAGTTGGTGCTGAGTCAGTAATGTTCTGCTTCAGGAAGCTCTCTGATTTAATCATGCATTCATGAATGGCTCTTCGCCTTTCAGGGCTCTTATTGGACAATAGATACGTGTCCAGATATATCTCGCAAGAGGCGGCATCCTCCCGATGATGATGTGAGTATGGTTCTTTCCAAGACAGCATAGACCAGGAGGGGGAAATTCCGTCCTATTCCACAGAGTTCTTCCAGCACCAGACTATAGTATTGTTTTGGGGCACAGGGTGTACAGGTGGGGAGGCAAAAGCTAGGACCAAATGAACCCGCATGTATGTTCTGGTAATTGGCTGTTGTTGCTGTGATTCAGTAGAATAGTTGATCTTGTTTAAAGCCTTTTATTCTGACTCTTTAATGACTAAAGCCCAGTCCTCCTCTTTTGTAAGCCATGAACTTCTTCAGTGGGGGAGCTGGCTTCCCATCTGCAGTTTCACTTCTCCATCTGTTTTTGATTTCTGCTCCTTTCCTTTTCTCTTTCTTCCCCTTCCACAGATACCACAAGACTCTCCAGAGCAAGAGGCAAGTAAAAGCCCCCGAGGGGCTGTTCCAGTCAGCACAGAAGCCTCTTTGCCACCTGAGGCCACTCCTCAGCTGTCACTCCAGAGCACCACCCCCATTGCCAACTACAGTCAGGTGAGCACCAAGGAAAAGGATAGAACCCTTAAGGTGGAGGGCAGGGGAAGGGGAGGAGTGTATGAATGGAAAAGCAAAGTGATAAGAAGAGAGGGAATCGTGAAACTATGATAAAGGCAAAAATGAAAACAAGGGAAGAAGCTGAAATTGCAGAGACAGAAAATGAGGAGGAAGTGAATTCTAACACAGGGCTGGATTGGAATGAGGATAAAGGCATAAAGGTGTTAGACAGCTGGAGAAAAGGCTGGAGCCAGTGTGCTGCAGAGGAAGGGTGGTGGTCAATTTTCTTCAAGGAAAGTGGCATTTGGGAACATTTTTTGGGAGATGAGCTAAGTGTTATGGGATATCAGTGCATGTTCTACCCGTACCTAGTCTCTGCATCCCTGTTTCAGGTTACAAAACCTAGTACAAGCTAAAGGCCTTCCTTTTACTTCCCTTAGCAGGGTGCAGGGCCTGTGGATGTTGCCTCTACTGTAGCAGGGGGGCAGGGCCGTGAAGGGGCTGATGTGCCAACCCCACTGTACAGTGCCAACCATGACTTCAAATTCTCCTACTCTGAGATCAACTTCCAGGATCTTAGCTGGTCCTTCCGAAATCTGTACAAATCCATGCTGGAGAAATCATCTTCCTCTCAGCACGGTGAGTAACTATATGCGTCATGTGGGGTGGGCAGGTATCTGCCCACACAGTCTTGTCCACTGATCTATCCTGGGTATATCTCAGATCTTTCCTTGTTTAGGAGCCTGTGCAAACAGACTTTCCTTCTTTGGCATGCTGTAATTAGTTCTGCCAGGAGCAGATAAGAAATCTGCATGTCCTTTATCTATCGCTCCCCCTAGTTCTTTCAGAATAAAGAGGATAGTGATTTAAAAATACCTCGTGTTGATACGCAAGCAAATACTAAAAAGGCAGAAGCTTAGAGAAATGAAGTCCTGAAGAAAAGAATGTTGGAGAAGTATTCACAGTCTGTCAGGCTAGAAGCTGTAAGAAGGAGGGGATTGTTGCATGTGGGGTTTCTCCAGAAGGAGAGTGGAAAGTCTTCGTTGCTCAGATCTGTTAAAACTAGGGTTGTACAAGGCCTTGTGGATTGAGAGCGCTGAAGAGAAGGCCTCCAGCTCCGCTCGTAGCCTGCATTTCTGGGACTGAGGAAGCAGCCACCAGAGGGCAGGATGGCTGTAGGGATGGGATGGGATGGCCATGGAAAACTCTTCGGAAAAACCTACAGTTCTTGTTCCTGCCCTTAAACATTCCTCTAAATATTAGTCTGGTGTAAAAAAGAATATATTATTAGATGGAGTGTGCTCCTATGGTGTCGAACATCACACAGTGCAGGCACAGTTTGCTCCTCTAGGAGGAGCCTCCTGAACTTGTAGCGTCAGTGAAATAAAGATTTATGACTTCTACTGCTTTCATTGTGCCAGCACGTGAGATTCCTAGTAGGAGCCTGTGGTGTGAGGTATTGTAGAATAAGCAAGCTGCAAAAATGTAAAGGAGAAACTTGACTCGGTATGTGCCTCTGTTTGTAAAAGCTTAACAGTAGTCTGTTCCCTGCACACGCCCCCCCGCCCCCCAAGTCTTCAGCTGTAAGGTAGTCTAGGAAAACTTGCTGGTTTTGAGGAAATTTTGTGGGCAACTTTTGAGTCAGGATGGCAGCATTCATCTCTTTGCCCCTTCGCTGTGGTAGGATGGTCTAAGGGTTGATTTTGGATCTAGGGGAAAAGCTGAGGCTTGCTTGTAGATGATCAGGTAAGGGCATTCCCAGGAAGAGACAGGTAGCTCAGGTTAGTGGCATATAATGCCCTTCTCTGTGATTTTTCCTGGAGGTTCCACAGCATAAGGGGAGAAAGAACTGGGGAAGCAGACATAAGAGATACGCTGAGCTCCTGATATGGGGAAGAATGGAGAACACCTGATGCCCTTGCATGTGAGGGATGAAATACAAGAGGATAGAAATGACATGCCCGATGACTCAGGAGGAATAAAAGTAATAAAGGAGCCCTGACACATGCAGTGTGCTCCAGGTACAAAAGCAGTAGAATGTGTGACCTCTAATGATCTGATGAGGAAAAACTGTGACAGTTCCCAACCACGCGGCTGGTAAGATGGGAACTGAAGGAACCTTTTGGAAACAGTAGGTCAGAGTTACCAAGTTACCCCTTTTCTAAATGTTTTGTTTTTTTAAGTTTGTTTAATGGTCAGTTCTAGGAAAACGAACGTGTGTGACATTATAGGAGAGCATGGGTTACTTTGGTAAGTACAGGAAAAATCCAGGGAGGAATTTAAGTGACCCTGTACCAAAAGTTTAAATCCTGCTGGGCTTTGTTGTAGAGGAGGCTTTTGTTTTGAACAGTATCTGGAGCGCGGTGAGGGCACAGCCGTGCAGGTGATAGTTGTTGGCAGCCTGTAGAGGGCACTCCAAAAGCTTCATAAATAGCAGGATGAGCAGTGTGAAATTAGAGATGGATAATTTAAACAGGTCTCATCCAGGCAGCTCTTAAAGCTCCCTCCTCTTTCTTTTATTCGGCAGGTTTCTCTTCTCTCCTTGGTGACATGCAACCTTCCAACCACAACTACTACGTGTACCAGCAGCAGCAGCAACAGGGCCCCTCATCAGTGGGTGCTGCTCCCCCACTCCACACTCCAACCCCAGAGGGTTGCCCATCCCAAGGGGGAAAGCAGCAGGGTGGTGAAGGTTATGGCCATCCTCCAGTGATGTCCATGCACCCGCCCCCAATGCAGCATGGAGGATACCACCAGCATCAACAACATCACCCGCACTCCCACCCACAGCAGCAGCCACATCAGCACCAGCAGCAGCAGCAGCAGCAGTCACAGGCTTCAATCAACAATGCTGGCTTTGGTGAGTCGGGAGTGATGGAAAGAACAGCTGGGGAAAAGGGAGCTGCGAGGAGCCCCCAGACAGAAATTCCAGAGGCAAACTTTGCCTCAGCATTGCCTACATTATGTGGGGAAAAAGGGTGAAAGCCAGTTATAACTGAAATCCAAGAGGGAAATTGCTTCCTTACAGAAGGAGAGCAGGAAACATCCACACTGGGTTTGGGATCCTGTTTAGGGATGCAGGATAATGTCAGGGGCTAAATGAAAAAGGAGGCACCATACCCAGTCTTCCAAGGGAGGAAGAATTTCTAGCTTCAGGCTCTTTGGTGAAGAGGAGCCAATCATCTTACACTGAGGGATGGAGGGAAAGGTGGTCTGTATTAGAATAATCTTGTCCCCGTTTCATTCCAGCATTTCCCCCTGATTGGTGCTCCAACATTGATTCCCTGAAGGAAAGCTTCAAGATGGTAAACCGGCTGAACTGGTCTAGCATTGAGCACTCCCAATTCTCAGGTCAGTGTTGGCCTAGTGACTAGGTCTAGTGACTCAGTGACTAGGGCTGTAGCCTAGAATATGTGAATGCTGTGCCGAGATCTTTTTTTTTCAGTGCAACCATGTCAGTCCATGGATTTCTCAGTCGCTCAGCTGTGCCCTTTGTAAAATGAGGTGTCCTGCTTCATGGGTTCTGTTAAAGACCCCAGAGCAGTTGAGCACTTCAGGAATTTGGGGCAGGGGGGATTAATGCGGTATGTCAGAAAGCCAACTGAGATTTTTCCTCTCCCTACCTGAGTCAGTGAGACAGTATCCTAGGTAAGGAGCTCTCCAGGAGTTTGGTGACAGTTTCAAAGTGACGGAGTTGGGTTTGTGGGAGGAGGTAGGATGCAGGGGAGACAGAAGCTCATTGCAGGGAAGACCACAGTGTGAGTGCTGTCACTGACATTGTCCTTTGTCCCCTGCAGAGCTGATGGAGAGTCTGCGCCAGGCTGAGCGGAAGAACTGGACGCTGGATCAGCACCATATTGCCAACCTCTGTGACTCCCTTAATCACTTCCTCACCCAGACTGGTCAGCTCCCTCATCTGGTTGGCCCACAGCAGCCCCCTCGAATCTCGGATTCTTGTGCCCTGAACAGTGGCAAACAGGAGCAATCCATGAACCAAGGTAAATAGGAGGGAGGCTAAAATGGTAGGCAAACGCCCGATTCTGTGAATAGCCTAAAGTACTTGCAGCCTTGCCAGGCCGCGTAGCACCGAGCAACCCAGGGCTAAGCTGTCAGAGCTATTCGTGGCAACTCCGCATCCTCTGACATTAAAGAATTAGGATGTCCCGTGTCTGTGGCCTAGACAGAATGTTCTGTGATGTATACACCCCACTGACAGCCAGCCTCTCCGGGCAGAAATACATTTGAAAGGTAAACCCATAAAAGGAGAAGAGGGTGGTGGTTTTTGTAGGTGACCGACAGAAAGGGATGGCAGGGTGGAGAGGTTGCTGTTCCAGATGGCAGGAGCTGTGGAAGCTGTAAAGAGGGAAGCTCTTGCCACCCGTGTGGCAGAAATACTGAATGGACAGGGAGTAGAAGGATGCACTCTGAGGAGGACGTAGAGGATATCGCGGACTGTGGTGGTGTGTGTCGTTTAGTACTGAGCTAAATGGATGCTGTTGAGCCAGCTTGTGGTGTTTCTGGATGAAATTTTTCTTCTTTTACAATAATAGAGAAACTCCTTCTGGTTCCAAGAACAAGATCCCTGACCAAGCTATAGCTTGCAGTTAGGACCCAACAGCTGAACACCTCCTCAGAATCCCGTGGGTCTGAGTGAGTTGCTCTGTGGCTGAGCTGCCACGCAGTCAGGGCCAAGACAGCTGACCAGAGCGCTAATAGGGTTGGTTTTTTCTTTTTTTATTCCCTTCCTTTCACAGTGAACTCCTATGGTCAGCCCCAGCCTCCCCATCTCTTCTCTGGGCCATCTCCTATGTACCAGATTTCCACCCAGGACTCTCCGGGATATAATCGCCCAGGTAAGGGGTGACGTTAAAGCACATTATACCAATGAACATTAAAGAAGTGATTCTCAAGCCCCTCGTGCATTTCTCCCAAAGCACTCGCTAATCAAATGGAGCACTGAGGGTAGAAAGGGAGCCTGGACTGCAAGGGACCCTCCATGTAGGGTGGTGCCATAGCTCTGGCAAGGTTTAGTGTTTCAGTGGCCTGATTTCTTTTACTTCATATAAATAGTCTTCTAGCTCAGCCTCACCCTCAGTGGGTTGCTTGAAGGCAACTCTGCATGAGAAGAAGCTTCTGCTGATGAAGTCCTTTGTGCTCTGTCAGCAGCCAGCTGCAAGGACAGTTATGGAGGCTGAAATGTAACCTCTGTGGAAGTTGCTGTGCAGAAACTCACAGCAGGCCACCTACAGACATTGGTAGGTGTTGTCTGATGGAGTGACTCATGCCAGTAGAGTTCTTGCTTGTTAGAGTGTTGAAAGGGAGAAGGCCCAAATCCCTTATGCTTTCTTTTGCCCAAGGGCCCACTGTGGAAAAGCATGACATTGTTTATTCTAACTGTTCTCTTTCTCTTCTTTTTCTCATTTTTGGCTCAGCTCACCATCTGGTCCCTCGGCCTCCAGGGCCGCCTCCAGGCGCCAACGAGGAAATCCCCGATGATTTTGACTGGGACTTGATCACCTAGCGAGTTACAGACTTGATAGCCCGTCCTTCGTGAAGGACGCGGGAGGGGAGGGGGCATGGGGTCAATGGTGCCAGCACCACCCTCCCCAGCCTCCCTGCCTTGCCTGTATATAGATATATATTCTTTATCTCCGCCAGAGAAGCCACCGCAAGATGCTGCCGAAGATAATCCTTCCTTGCGTCCTGTTTTATCTTCTTTCTCTTCTTTTGTTTATTATTATTATTGTTATTATTATTGTTATTATTATTACCAGTAATTGATCACAGCCTTCCCCCTCCTCTGGTGGCCTCGGACGCATCAGATTGGCTCTTTCGTGTTGTGTGGTGCCCTGTGGAGGGCAGAAGGGTGGGTCCTTGGTGCCATGAAAAGACCTTGGAAGGCTGAATCCTCGAGTGCATCTTTCTCTGCCGCCATCATTTTGCGTTTAACAATCCC
>NW_010429397.1:22331-35029 GCF_000710305.1 Buceros rhinoceros silvestris
AGCCTGTAGTTATGTTGTTTCGTAAATGTTGTAAAGGTCAGGGGGCTAAAGGGACGCTGGAGGGGTGATCTTAGCTCTGTGAACTTTCTCACACCAGCAGGAAAAGCAAGAAAAGAAGTAAGAGTTCCCGTGTTGTACAAGAAGATGGTAATCCCTGAGGTAGGGAGAGCTGAGCTGAGCTCAAGGGTAGACCCGAGTTTGGAGAGAAGGAGAAGGTAGCTGAGATGGTACTTCAGCAGAGCAGCTGGGTTTCGGAATGCGGTGCCATCTGTGAGGACTGAGAGAGGTTTTGAGGGAATCCTGACCTATTTTCTGCACTGCCTTTTGCAGTCTTCAGGGGACGTCTACATACCCATCGGGTAAAAGCAGCAGTCAGGGGCGTCACATGCCATCCACCAATTTCTGTTCCCCAGACCTTTTGATTTCACTCCCCACCCCCTCAAGTCCTTTTTACAAAATAAGGCTCTTACTTTGCGGTTGCAAATTTGGAAGTGTTCTCCCGTCGGTATTTGCTGAGTTGTGATTTGACCCTCTGCCTCTCCTGTTTCTTTGGAGACTGTCCTTTGCCTGTGGTTGGAGACTGCCAGCAACAGGAGTCTTGTTGCGTAGGTGCAAACTCTCAGTCAGGGGTTCCCGCTGTGCGAATGGGCTAATGGTGGCAAGAGGAAGCTGCTGCTCGGGGTGGAGGTGGATTAGGGGACTTGTGGTCAAGGGGCTGGACCCTCTGGTCAAGTAACTGGGAGGCTCTCACGAGTGTTTTTTGTAAGAGGTGCATTACAAGAGAGGGGACAGACTTTTTAAACCAAACAGGCAAAGAGTGTAGTATGGAAGGGTCAGACCCTTTGCAGTTCAGCTGGGGAGATGATGGAGTCTAGTGTAAATCCCGAAGAAAGAGTTTTGTCAGCACTTGTAAATCAGGAAGGTGGAAAAGGTGCAGGAGCAGGAGTGAGTGTTGAGATGCCTCCTCCCCAAAGCCGTGTCCTGTGTTCTCCTTTTTTCTGGTATGGCTTTGTTCTGTCAAACCTCTTGTTGCCTCTTGATATTTTGTAAAGCCTCCCCCCAGCCCTTATTCCCTGTTCACCAGTGAAGGGAACCAAGATGGAAATAAAACGTCATGGTTGCTTGACAGACCTGGGGCAGGGGAGTGATGACCTCTACTCTGGCTGCAGGAAGGTGGGGAACTAGCATTGCTTTTTCAACTTGCTTCAACTTGTAGGGATAAACGAATCGGATCTTTGTCAGGGAAGTGGACAGAGTCTCATTGTGTTGGGGGGAGGACGGATATTTTTGTTTCTCTTTTTTTTCTTTTTTTTTTTTTCTTTTTAAGTGTGTGTTTGGGGGGGAGTTCGTCATTGATTGTTTCCAAGAGAAATGAGGAATCCCAGACAACTTCATCATGGAGTCAGCTGCTATCTCTGCTGCCTCGGGATGGGAATGATACAGCTTGGAAGCACGTGTGATGGGTTTCTGTGGAAAAGTGGCACCAGAGATGAGCATGAGAGACAGCCTCTGGTAGGTGCCCGTTAGCGCTTTGCAGAGGATGTTACTGAGAGCCGGCCCTGTGGAAGTCTGAAAACACCACCAGAAAAAGAACAAACCAAGATGGCTCCTTCTGCGTATCCAAGTGCTCCTCATTTGCATATTTGCCTCATTTGCGTATTAAGTTGCGCCTCATTTTGCATATGTAAATACATGCCGGTCAGTGTGCAAATTAGCCTCGTTCCTCTGCCCCTGAAATACGTGTGTGTTGTTAGTGCGTGGGAAGGCATCGGGTGGGCGCTGTGGAGCTCTGCAGGGTGCGCTGGTACCGGCCTGCAGGGAGGGGAAGGGTGCCAGCCTGTCCCCAAGGAGAGGGCTTCTCGCAGGACCCTCCAGCATGGTGCAGCCCCCCGTGCTCTGTGTCAGTGGTCAGGGAGAGAGGGGCGTGGTCTCACGAGTTTATTTTTGTGCATGCTTTCTTAATAAAAAGAAAAAGTGAATGTTTATGGTTTAACTCCTCTGGTGCCAGTATTGGATTTTTTTTCAGCGACGCCCATCAGGTGGGCTCAGTTTCCACCTACTTACCTTAGAAACAGTATCTGGGTGTGGACATCACTAAATTAACAGTCCACGCCTACATGTGCTTCATGACTGAGACTTTTTAGGATGTCGAGGGCAAGAGTTGGAAGTTCTCGCAGCTGTCTCTTCTCAGGGCACTGAGACCAGGGAGTCTTTCAACTCGTGCTCACCAGAAGGGCAAAGGGAAATCTATAGCAATGGTTAGTGACTGTTCGTCATACCATTTGTTGACTTACTCCTTTAAGGAAGGACTAACACAAAACGATTTTAAACCACTTCCTTAGAGTATCTAGTAAACATACTTCTGCTTTTCAGGAGCAGGGAATCATTTAAGCTTGGGGAACACCCTGTCTGGATGAAATTTTCATCCTGCTCCACCAGAAGGACATGAGGAGCACACCTTTTGTGGAGAGCAGGACATGACTGTGCTGCAGCAGGCTTGTTCCCCACCTTCTTGGGGTCAGACTGAAGGTTATCACGTCTCAACTCCAAGGTTTTACCAAATGGCTACCAGCAGCCACCTTATCTGGTTCATCAGTGAGTGTAGTTGCTCCAGTTCTGCTTGTGTGCCATCTTGAAATGCAGTAGGATAATCTCAGACTGCTTCCTGAAAGGAAGATTTGGGACTCTGGTGGTGGAGGGAGTACTGGGGCAACGGAGCGAGCGTGTGCTAACAAACATAGCTAAAGCATGTGCGTTGGACCAGTCACTACTGTACAGTGATGCATTTGCCAGGTGAATGAAATATCTTGGGCATCTACTAAGGCATGAAAGTCAGCGTTCTGGGACAAGTGCTGTTCTAAAGCACTTCTGTAAGTAAAAGTAGCACTGACCCCTAAAGAAATCTTCAGGAAAAAAAACCACCTCAGACCCCAAGTAGAGTCAAACATGGGATGACAGATTCCGAGGAGAGACATCAAGGTTAGTTTCTTCTGCAGTTCATGGGAGACAGGAGATGTAGAACACAGACATATGCAAATAACTTTAATGACATTCTCATCTAGCAATTCAGAGCTTAATCTACATGGTCCCACCACAAATCATCCTGCAAGCCTGCTTTCTTCTTTAATGGTTGAAGTACTCTGTGTCTCCTGCTTCACAAAGAGTCTTCCCTCAGAGAGTACTTCCCTCTTGCTACTTCCCATCTCTAGAGGGGATATAAAGGGGATTAGCTGTTCTGATCTGAGCCGTCTCGGTGCCCTGCGTGCAGATCTGCAGATCAATCAAATGGCTTTTTTTGTTCCAACGCATCAAGTGGAAAGTGATTGATGTGCGGGGCCATAGCTCGCTCTTCCTACAGCAGTGATCAGAAGTCCTGCATTACACTGTGCTGCTAACGTCCTTCTCTGTTGAAGTCTTGCTTCTGTCAAGGGAGCAAGGGGTCAAACGTGTCGGTTCCTCAGTAAAGACACGTTCCAACATTCCTTGCAATGACTGCCGTACTTTTGCCCTGAAGTCTCGTCCCACAAAAACATAGAGCAGGGGGTTAATGCAGCTGTTGGCATATGCAAGTGCAGTAGAGATGTGATCCCAGAGGATCAATGACTCCCTCAGCTCTGTTCCAAGAGTAGATACAAGGGACAGAATCCCAACTACGTGGTATGGAGCCCAGCAGATGAAGAATGCAGCTACCACGAGCACAATCGTCTTCAGCATCCTGTTGCGTGACTTGTGCAAGTGACCTGCACGCGTTCTGAAAGCGATAAGGGCGTAGCAGACTGCCATTATGCCACAGGGGAGTAGGAAGCCAAAGACAGCCCTAGTGATGTTTATTACTGCCAAGACAAGGGATGCAGAGTGTTCGCCTTCATAGGAATTTCCCCACGAGTCATTACCATTGTAGGCTAAAGGTGAGTATTCTTCCAACAACTTAACCTCAGAATTATTTATGTAATCTAGCACCTCGTCATCTCCAAAACTGTAGCCACACTCAGTTTTGCCATCATGAGCACTAGTCTCACGGTAGTAGAAGACGGGACAGCAGAAAATGAAGGCCAGGATCCAAATGCCACTGCATATTAGTGATACAAATTTCACTGTTCGATGATTTTGACACCAGACAGGTTTCACCACAAGGAGACACCGGTCCACGCTGATGGCCACGAGTAGGAAGACGCTGGCAAACATAGTGAAGATTATGACTGATGGAATGACTTTGCAGAGGAACCAACCATATGGCCAGTGTTCGTGGAGGACCAGGTGGACAATGGAAAACGGCAAGGACAAGCAGCATAAGAAATCAGCCACAGCAAGGTTGAGGAACCAGACAGTGTTCACAGACATTTTCATTTTCAGACCAGCCACCCAGATCACCAATCCATTGCCTGGGATACCTATGATGAAGATGATGATGAAGATAGCAATGGAGACAATGGATTCTGATGCATAATGTACATCAGTCTGTTCGTGTGAACTGCTGTTTTCCAGGAGTTGAGGCATTCTGTAGCTATAAAACAGAAAGGAAATAAGTAGGCAACTCACACCCTCCCCACCCTCCAAATCCTTCTCCTGATCGGTACTGAAGCATCTCTGAGTCAGGTGACAGGACAGAGCTGTGAGGGTGCAAAGGCATCGGTTTATACAAGTTTGTGCTAAAGGTTTACTCACCTAACGGTTACACACTTCATCATTCTCACGGTAAGAACAAGCTGCATAAGCCCCACTACTCAAACAGTGGGGTTGGATACCCGTAAGCTCTCCTGTCATCCCCTTTGACTTCAGTCTGGTTGGTTTTAGCCTCCCCTCTGAAGTGGAGCTCTCTAGTCACATGCCTGTGCTGTCTCCAGGTGCCTTTCCTGATCCACTTCCAGCTTTGCATACACTCCTCCAGAAATGTTAATTCAGCTTTTCAGTTCCTTTTCCCTTTAAAATGAGTTATTTCTTCTGGCATAACCAGTGACATAAGTTTAGATTAAGGAAGCAATGCTCATCTTAATGAAATAATTCCACTCCGCTTTCAGGACATTATAAATAGAACAGGCAGAAGAGCAAGTCTGTTTGCTAAGGGGTATTTTTATGGAAGTCTCGGTATGAACTTCCTTCTGCCTGCTTTTGACCTGAGCTCTCTGCTGGTTCCTTGGAAAGCTAGTCTTGATGGGGAGAAAGATAAGAAATGAGCGGTTTAAGAAGAACAGAGTTTTTGTGGTAGAAAGGAAAATCAATATATAGTAATAGCAGTAACATTCTTGAGACATTTTAGATACAAGAAAAGATGTTTTACCGCCAGACAGCGAAGCTGCACCACAGACTACTTCAGTGATGGGTTAAAACTGAGAAGAGCAGTAGAAAAACTTTATTGCTCAATTATTCTTGGACTTAGATACCAGTAAATTAAGAAAGGAAAGGAAATCTAGCAAAGTCAAGATAGAACTGAAGAAGAGATCTTCCTGATCGTCATTCTTTAGGCATTAATAGAACTGTTTATAAAGTGCGCGTTAACTAAACCCTTGCCAGATCAGTGAAGACAGTTGTGTTGCTGAAAGGTCTCTAAAAGCTTTACCAGAACACAAGGAACTGCACAGGTAAGAGCTGAATACAGCTCTGAAGACACATGGGTAAGATACCCCAGACTGATTCCATTCTAACCTCTATTGTGCCAGTACTTAAATACCAGTCGGGGACTGTTGTGTGCAGGACTACATATCAACTTTATTAAAAAAAAAAGCAACAACCACACCAAATCATCAATCTCTTTCTTGCAGAACAACACAGTCCAAATGCGGAGCGATGCCTAAGTGTTAGAATCGCTTCACCAGAGAAAATGAGATAAACAGTTGTAACAAACCACTGTAAATCACCACTTCTTGATAATAACTGCTTTTAGGTGAGGGTGACCTGCAAGGAAAGCCATGAAAGAAGTCGCTGGGGTCTTAATTTAACATTTGAACAGGTTTGTTCCATTTTCTGTGCAGAAGCGATCTATACAGGGACAGCTGACGAACGGTGCTGCCTCCCCATACTGCTACCGATGGTGGTAGGAAGGGGATAGGAATCGAGGAGTGCTGCAAAGCTAGGAACGCAAATCCCACTGCAGAGCAAACCGAGGGGTGAATCAGCAAGAAGACACCACCCACTTTGTTTTCAGGAGTGCTAAAAGGGCTGCTACGTGCTTATGGAAATGGAAGGGGAACTGCAGGGCAGAGAGAGGTTTTCAGGAGTGAAGAATAAGAAAGTGCATGTTGAAGAGGCAAGCAGAGTTGTGCGGTTTATTATACGTACCTGAGTGAAGCAGATACTTCGATTTGTCAGGGAGCAACTACCGTGAGCCCTGTCTCTGGAGCGACTGAAAAAAGCAACGCACGTGACATTTTAGGAACTGATTTTTTCCTGAGTGTGCATGTGTGCCAAGTCTGGGCTTTCACTCTGACGGGAAGCCTTGCAGTGACTGATATCTGAAGAGTTAGGTATGATCTGCTGATAAAATAAACAAGACTCAAACCAAAAGGAGTTGTCTCAACACCACCAAAATAAAACAGTGCCCTCAGTCAAAGAATAACAGAAAGCAAGGGAATGATAGGCACAGACACAGGTACTCTGCTGTAGTTTCCATAATCAAATGAATCAGACGCCTGTTGGCATAATGCTGACCTTTGCTTGATGTGACTCACAATTCCAAAGCCTGCTACGACACCATCAGGTGTCCGATCTGTGGTCCTGGAGCCATTTCCATGTTTTATCAGATCAGCACATTCACCCAGCTAATCCCATTTCTGGGGTTCTTTCAAATCCAGATCAGCTTCTGCCCCAGCTTGAGACAGCTTAGTTCACCAAATACAGAACACTGTATGCAGCAAACCAAAACTGGTCATGTCAAAGGGATTTTAATCTGATTTTTGACTGTTTAGGGTATTTAAAGTTTTATTGGTTTTTGTTCGGTTGGGTTTTTTTTTAAAAGAAGAAGGAACTTGACTGATGAAAAGTTAGAAGTAGTTAACTGAAATGCTGATAGCACAACATGTGCTAAGACTATAAAAAGAAAAGTCATCTAGGATAAGGCAACACAAAGGTTCCTCCTCACCCCTCCAAGTTTGTGAAATCAAGACTCTTAGCAGAAATGACAAAGCCTAGACACGCAAAAATCAAAAACCACTTACTGTGGAAAAAATATTTCGGCCTGGAAACGGTTGGGTTTGGTACTTCGGCCTGCAAAATGAACCAGGACGGAGCAGAGTTCCGCTCTCTGAGCACGTCTCTGTGAAACGCGTGAATGCTGCCTCCAACACAAAAACCATGAAACCGCGAACAGGAAGGGAGGCCAGGGCCGCGCCGTACACCCCACAGATGGACAGGCTGTCAGTGGCCCGGCAGGAAAATTCCTATAGCTGCGTCGTATTCTTGGCTGTCGTCTTTCCCGGGGGACTCCTCAGACCCAGGCAGAACGTGTTGATAGGAGGATGCTCCTGCTGGACAAGGGACATGCCTCCTTTTCACCACCATGTGCTCACTAGCTCTAGTCAAACTCTTCTTTGCAAGAAGGTCCTTCTCAACCAGCTGGTCTATCCCTGTGGCCAACCTTGACACAGCAAGCAGGCAGCTTTCGTCCAGGCAGCTCACCCTGGATGGTGACGAGATGATGTGATGCCTCTCTGCAGAGGTTTCCCGATCAATGAGAACCTTTTAAGCAGTTTGCCTACTGAATTGTTTGCACCTCAGCAAAAAGGGCCCAATGATGTAGACACTCAAAGGAGACAGTGCAAGGAGGAAAATGACATTTTGTTACTTTCATAAAATGGTTGCTTAGATCAGACCAGACCTTGATCAAATCACCACACCACATTCTTACCTGCCCTTCTGGATCTTTCCCATGATAAACAGACTGAGTTAACTTTGAAAGACGCTAATTCACAGAATCACAGAATAGCTGAAGTTGGAAGACTGTCTGGAGACTGCCTGGCCCAACCCCACTGCTCGAAGCAGAGTCAGCTAGAGGAGACTGCCCAGGACTGTGTCCAGCCAGGTTTGAGTATCTCCAGAGCAGGAGACTCCACAAATTCTCCAGGCAATCTGTTCCACTGTTCAACCTGTTCCTCTTTCAGTGTTCAACCTCCCTCACCGTAAAAAACTGTTTCATTGTGTTCAGATGAAACTTCCCCTTTCAGTAAGTGCCCACTGCCTCTTGTCCTGTCACCAGCCACCACTGGGAAGAGTCTGGCTCCATCTCCATTAAGAACTCCCACCAGATAGATGGTAGCAACCCCCCCAGAGCCTTCTCTTCGCCAAGCTGAACAGCCCCTGCCCTCTCAGCCTCTCCTTGCATGACAGGTGTACCAGTCCCTGAGTTACCTTACTGGCTCTCCAGAAGTTTCACTCCGCTATGTCCACATCTCTCTAGTACTGGGGAGCCCAGAACCGGACCCAGCACTCTAAATGCAGCCTCACCCGTGCTGAGGAAAGGGGAAGGATCACCTCCCTTCCCTGCTGGCACCATTCCTCCTAATCTAGCCCTGGCAGCTATTGGCATTCTTTGCTGCGAGGGTGCATTGCTGGCTTAGGCGCAGCTTTTTGTCCACCAGGACCACAACATCGTCATTGTCTGCAAAGCTGCTTTCCAGGTGGTCAGCCCCCAGCCTGTATTAGTGCATAGGGTGGTTCTTCCCCAGGAGGAATAGGTTGTTCCTCCCCAGGTGCAGGACTTCACGGTTCTTGAACTTTGTGAGGTTCCTGCCTGCCCAGTTCTTCAGCACGTTCAGGTTCCTCTAACTGGTAGCACAGACAGTTGGCGTATCAGCTGCTCCTACTGGTTTTGTATCATCTGCAGACTGGTTGAGGGTGCACGTTGCTTCATCGTCCAGGTCACTGATGAAGAGGTAAACAGTGCTGGAACCAGTGTCAACCATAGCCGGACACCACCAGTGACTGATCTCCAGCTGGACTTAAGTTCTTCTTCACCACCCTCGGAGCCCAGCCATTCACCTCGACTGGCCACCACAGGAAGCTGGCTAAAACCTCAATGCAAGTTACCATTTCCACTGCCGTTTCAGGTTTGTCATTACAAAACGGCACCAGCCCATCAGTTACTAGTTACACCCATATACAACTCGAAAAACGCGATCAGTGGATTTACAAAAGCCTCCCTCCTGCAACATTACGCAGGTTGTCTCCCAAACGCTTTGGCAAGAACTGAGAATTCCACTTGTATTTCGAGTTTCTACGGCTTCTGCAGTTTTACAAAACTTTGCAGGCCCTCTCAGATCTCCCATTTGCTTCTCCACAGGTGGCGTGACAGACAGCTACGATCTTTCACAGACCCTGAACGTTCCCTGTGTACATGGCAGACCCATCTTCCTGAAACACCTGTCCAGAACTCTCTCCCTGTAAACCTCATCCGTACCTAATACAACCGTTTCTCTAGGAAGCAAAACTGCAGTGGTCTGGTGGCCTGTCTTTGTTATGCACTTGTTTCACTGTCACCGCGTGTGACGATGCACTGTCCCTGCACACTTAATTTCGCAGGGACTCCCTGCAGTGACACGGAGTATCTGCAGCGTCGCCCTGCGCTGGTATTCCTCGGACTCTCCTCTTTAGAGTCCCCACTGAACGACCCCAGGGCATGTCTGTACGTGGCTGAGTAAGGCCAGGGAGCACTAGCCGTGGGCACCAAGCAGGGAACGCAGCTTGGCTCAACTGGTGCTTACACAGGTCATACGTAATTTGAAAGTAGCTCTTCACAGCAACAGGTTCTCAGAACTGGGCGAGTGTTTGGGTCAGATGTTTTGCCAGGGTATTTTCAGTGAAGGAAATACTATTTTATTTTTAAAAGTATTTGGACTGTTGGGTAAAATCGCCCATTTTGGGACTAGCCTTTAAGTTATCTAATGAGTCGTTTTGTGAGACTGGTTTCCCCTGTGTTTCCTGTGCAGGGAAGGAGATTTCCAAATGTTGGGTCCATCCATTAAGGACATTCCTGGACAATGCCTCATTTTTTTTTCTTAAATAAGCAAAGCAAAAGCCCAAATGATTCTTCTGCACCCTTTATCATGAGGTTCCCTACGGACTGGCACGAACTGAACATTTTAACCCTACTTGTGTAGGCCTTTTTATTTGCACACCTCATACGATTGAACGTTGTGCCGTTTCATCCAATATTTCTGCTATCCTTAGTTTTCGTTTCTTTTCACTCAGTTCATTTTAATTCATTGAAGATTTATGTGTGGGAAGAATGTGGATCCTCCATTGCTTTTATAGTCTGTTTTTAAATATATTCTCCTTCAAGATGTCAACCTCGCTGCTTAATCCTTTTAAAAAAAGGTAAAGAAAAATTAAAACTCCAGCTGTTATTGGCAGCGCGTTATATTTCTTGGTCCAGAGACGCTCGTTTGAAAAGGACAGCAGAATATTATGTTCTCTGCTGGCTGAGTCTCAGTGGAACTGAATGGCAGGTGTATTCCCGGTTGTCCTGGTGCTGCTTGCGCATCCTTCCTCACACGCCTTATAAAAGTGTGCTCTTTGCCCTTTCTCGCCTTAGATGCTCTCCATCTAAAAGAGCTGTAGGATGACCGTGGCATGCTGAATGACAGCCCGGTGAAGAGGCAGGCAAAATTTAATATTGCCAGATATGAATTATTGAGTTTGGAAAACCATCCGTAACTATACATTCCGCGTGATGTACTCTAGGTAAGTTATTGTCATTCAAAGAAAAAACTTAACAGCTGCTGCAGAAAATTCTATGAAAAATCATGTCAACATGCAGCGCTATTCAAAAGGGAAATATAACAGGAAGTTATATTTCAGTTGCTTCTTGAATACTGAATGCTCTGGTGGTCCTTGATCTTAAAACAAATTATAGAATCAGAAGCGATACAGAAAATTATGACTAGACAGCCACGGCTGAGAACAGCTTCTATTGGTGGGCAAGCTAAAGAGCTGGGAATGCTTCAACTTGGGGAAGAGACATCCAAGTGACAGTACGAGAGCCACATGTGGAAGGCATCAAGAATTCTTACAGCACAAGAACCCAGAGGTATCAAATGAAATGATCAGGTAGAAGTCTGAATAGGAAAAAAATACACTTTTTCATATTGCACAATTAGATTCATGGCTCCAGGGACGACATGAGTAACCAAAAGCATAAATAACTTTAAAAAATCCAAACTATTAGGTTAATCCATAGAAGGAAAGTCTATAAAATGTTGCTAACAATTGCAGAACAAACCCCTGGCCCACAAAAGCCCTTACACTACAGAGTGCTAGGCTATTACACTAGCAAAGCCTAACTCTATACTGCTGTGTAGGCTTTCTTTGAGCAGCTCCCTTCTCCGAGGTTTGCCTCTCATTAAGCGCTCTGCCTTCATTCCGGCGGACTGGCCAGCAGGGAGGCAGAGCTTCCTTCTACACCGGGACACGCATCCGCATAGAGCACTGGTGCCCTGTATTCCTACGAGTTCTGGCGCACGCTGCACGAAAGGGTTCGGATCTCTCTTCCCGGGCACGTACCTGTCTCCCCAGCGTGCAGCCTGGCAGGACACCCACACGGCAGGGTACAGGCTCTGCTCCCTGGGGCATCAAGTCTGCCACGAAGCAGAGCGTGTCAGCCCCTCTCTCCCGCTGCTGGGAGGCAGAGGAAGCTGGCAGAGGGGAAGGGGAAAAGGAGAAGGAAGCTGCGCATTTGCATCACTGCTCTTCTGTTTGGGTACTTATCTCACACCAGTCAGGCATCTTTCCTGTGTATCTACTCATACAGCTGTCAATATCTTTCTTTTCTGGGGAAAACTAGGCCAGTTACGTTTAGATATGCTAGTTAAAATAAAAGTATCCTACTTTGTTGGTCTTAATGACCCAAGACTACCCCTGTGCTTGGCTTCAAAATAGCTGCACTTACCAGAGCTACAGAATCAGCCGCACAGACTTCCTTTCTTTGTTCCAAAGTTTTTTCTGCACCGGGCGTTGTCCGAGATACAATGCGGGGCTGCTGGAAGTTTGGCCTGACAGAAGGACAGCTTGTTTGACCGCTGTTGACCGAGTTTCATTACCATCCTGCTCCACTTATCTCTGGAAACAGCAAGAAACAAGTCTCTGGAGATACTGTTTTGGCTCTCACTGCATTAACTAACACTGTTCCGTACCGGAAAAAAGAAATTCCTCAAACTTAGTGCTGTCTCATTCACTTTTTGTTTTACTCTTAGCAATAATCTGTGTGCACCCGGTCTTCCATGGCTAGCTTAAATTACTTCCTAGCACAAGCCCATAGCCGTGCTATGCCGACGACTGGCTCTGCGGACATGGAACTTCATTTGCGATTCTTGTGCCTTTCCTTCCATTTTTCAGATGAAACCTTTAGTGCTTTTAGAGACTCGGTCATAGGCTAGCGCACAGCAGTAACCTTCAACACCAGTATTCACTGAAAAGTCACTATTCAAAAACAGCAGTTTAAATGCTGCTAGTCTTATTTGGTGCATCAGCTAGTATCTGTACACTAATGTTGGCCACATTTCTGGGAATTCACACTCCTGGAATTAACCGTTAAGTAGCAGGCATTTTCACACTTCTGGCTGCCAAGCTCGTAACGATTTGTACCATGTTTTCTCTTTGGTTTGCTGTTCTACCAAAGGCATCCTGATCCCAGCACCACCCACAGGCCACACAAAAAAAACCCAAAACATTTCCATTTAAAACCGAAGCCTGGACCAGCGGCTGCAGGAAAG
>NW_010429398.1:0-441 GCF_000710305.1 Buceros rhinoceros silvestris
GTTTACCTCGGCCCTCGACCCTTAACAACTACCTAAAGCTTAGAGGGACATCCATGTTTGTGTGTTACTCCCTCTGAAGGGAGTGAGGAGACCTGTGTTGTCCGTTTCAAGCAGTAAAGGCTGAGTTTAACCTTTCACAGGCAGAGCTCGTGTAAAGAGGCGGTCCCAAGGCAGCCCAGCTCGTCAGGAGTGCGATGCATGCAATGAGAGCAGGGTCAGGCTGTTTCAAGACAGAGCACTGGGCCCACAAACTCTGAGTGAAAGCTGGGCAGGAGTGGGACAGAGGCATTGGTCCCTGGTGCCCTCCTGTCCTCCCTGTGTGCAGGGTCCCAGGCAAAGATCAGACATTCTGCAGGGAAACTCATCCCTGCCCAAGCCAGCTCTGCTCCTGATCATCAGTAGCTTGTGCAGATACTGGGTTATGAACACAGGGAATTCAGC
>NW_010429398.1:538-6816 GCF_000710305.1 Buceros rhinoceros silvestris
CAGGAATTCAGAGAGATTGCCTGTTGCAGCTCATAGCCATGTGGGCATTTCATACAGCAGTGTCATGTACATGGTACACTTCTGCATGTGTGCTGTAGTATTGGAAAGCTGACAGAGAAGAGCATGTGGGGAAAGGCCAGCAAATTCTGTAGCACTGATTTTTTCAGTGAGAGGAGACTGCAGAGCATTGTTCAGTGGTGTCATAGCCTTACCATGAAAGCAGAACTAGGAATGCTATCTGACCCTTAATTTCTGTGCACCTGGTACAGGATTCTATGCATTGGCCTGCGGTTAAACCTAGGGTTTGAAACAAGGTATGTCCCTCCTTTGAATTTTCTCCACCACCAAGAAGAGTGCTGAGCAAGGAGAGTACGTAGGATAGAGGAAGGAGGGCAAACTGCTATTAATGTCAGTTACCTTTTTTAGTTGATAAAGTCAACTTTATCAGCAATGGATCTAGGAAAATTTGTCAACTCGGAGGTTTTTTTGACAGTGCATTTTATGTTATGCACTGATCTGATATGGCACCTTGTCTCCTTTCAAACTTACACAACTTTCAGTGCTTGTATCAGAGGACTCATCCTAAAGGTTAGCACGTGCTCTAGCATCCTTGTCAGCAGTCAGAGAGGAAGGTAGCCCAGGAGTTACCAAATTTGTTCATGGTATGTTGTTACTGTTCTTTTGGAAGGGTGGGAAATGTTTTCCAAGCTCACTCCTTCTAGAAGAGCACATGTTTCCATCTACTGTTGCAATATCTGTAGGAGCTGCCCTTACCAGACATGTGTCCAGGAGTACCATGAATATGAAGGTGGTCTTCCTTTCATCTTACATGTCGTGAAAGAATCAGTGGAGACAGAAGCAAAAGCCTTTACAAGCAAATCCATCTCTAGTGGAAACCCAAAATAAAGTGGAGGTCATATACAGCTTTGATTTTTTTTGTCGATACAGAGACTTATTAACTCTGAAAAGACAGGTGCCAGAAGAAAAATGTCTTTTTGATTAGTAGGAGTACCAGAGAATTGTAGCTTGTGGTGGACCCATGCAATTTGAGTTCAGAAACGCGTCAGCTCTGCATCAGTCTTTATAGCAAACATGCTTTCAAGAAACTGGACCAATATCTCCAGTTGTTCCTATCCTACCTGGGTACCTGAGCAAATGCAAAGACATTTGTCTCTGATGCTTTGGGCTTGGTTCATTTTTATACTCAGGCCTTGGCTACGTAAAACCTATCACTCTGTTATAATACACAGTGTGTGGGTAGACATCCCTTTTCCCTTCAAGCTGACAGTTTCAGCCTGTGTCACAGTTACCTGTCGAAGAACGTATGCTTAAATTTATTACATAAGAATCACTGGTAAATGCAAGGATCTACAAATCAAAAGGTTGAGATCCATAGCTTTAAACTGAGAGAGTTGGAGCAGTGTGTAGAGCGGATTGAGTTACACTTGATAATCAGGGTGTCTCCTACTGCTATTTGTTAGATTTCCTACATATGAAAAGTTTGTACCAGTTACAGCATTTTTACACCTTTATGTCTCTGTTGCAATTAGGAGAACTGAACTGCTTTAATTACACAGTTAGAGCTGGAGAAGTCTGGCTTTATGTGGTAACATTAATTTTTTGTGATGTAGCACATAGAAATAAATTCTTCAAGGACTGTTACATAAAAAAGAATCTGAAACAGGTTTTAACCAGGTGTCAGTATTTTTAGAGGCCACACTACTCTCATAAAACTTCCTTTTCCTGAAACAAGTGTTTTAGGAAAAGGTAAAGTCCTCTTTTGTCTGAGAGTGTTGTCTTCAGCTTTATAAACTGTACCTAGTCCCAACTTAATTACTAAAATGTAACTAAAATTAGGTAAGAAGCTCTGCAGAGACTGCTCTGATTTCTACACAGCTCCAGCTTCAAAAGCCCTTTTGTGCTGATAACCCCTCTTTGCCTCCGAGCTGCTTTGCAGCTTGTGCCACCATGCTGACTGGGCTTAAAAATTCCTGTAACAAAGCCATGTCCTGCAATTGGCTGCTCTCAGAACAGACCATGACTTTTGTGTGCCACAGCTGCATAAGAAAACTGATTTCAGAATCAGATTGCAAAATCAGTTATATTGGCTGAGGGAGAGAAAACACTTTGAAGAGCTTAGAGAGATCACTGACTTTTGTATTTATTCTGACAGTGTAAAATATATGGTTATTCAGCATAGTGAAACCATTCGCTTGCAATTATTTTACCATTAAGTGGAAGTCAAATATATGTTGGTTTTCTCACTGTCTCCTGGTGAAGTGTTTGTTCATTACACACTCTTTGGGTTTGGGTTTTGTTTGGTTTTTTTTTAATATTTTCATCAAAAGTAGATTATTTCCTGCATCCAAAAGATGGATTGTGCAGTCGGCCAGATCCTTATCATCCATGAAAAACGTTAATTCACTGAGGTCAGAGGTTGTACGAGTCTTTACTGTCTGATTGCTCTTCCTCTTTCGACAGACCTGGATATGCTAAAGAAGTGTGAAGGTGAAACCTTTTAATGCATGTCATTTGTGATAAAATGGTACAGAACAGATGCTTAATGAGCTGCTGTAGAGACCAAGACTTTTGCTGATCCCTGCAGAATTCATACTGCAAACTCCCATTAATGCTAATGGGTGATATGTACCTACTACCTTCATACACCTGTGTAAATATGCCTTTTAGCTGCTAGCACATCTGGGTCAAATGGACTTCTAATTAATTGTTGTCTCCGTTTTCTTTGTTATTCATAAGGAGAGGCTGGTCTGAGGGAGTGTTTAACATTTCCTTAACACTTGAACACTCTACAACATGAAAATGTAGACTCTTCTTAAGAAGTTACAGTCAAGGTTTTGGCACAATTTCAGGAGTCCTGAAAATCTCTGAGAGGCATAGTGTGAAAAAGCATGTCGAAGTAATTGTTTTAAGTAAAATTATAATGTAATAATACAGATGAATTCATCTAATTATTATAATAATATTTATAATAATAATTATGTTTGTAATAATACTAATCCAGTATTTTCCAGGGGTCTGTAATTCTTCTGCAAGTATTTGAAGGAAGTTTGCTTATTTAAGGAAACAAAATATAGCCAATGAGATGTTTTCTTTATTTGTGTCAGATACAGACACCAGAGGTAAGACATCTGTATCAGGTGAAGGATGATTTAGTGAGTAGATATGAATTTGCCACAAATAAATACAGACAAAAAAATTCTCACCCCCGAACCAGCATGAGGCCTCGCCCTTATCAGGGTGCTTCAGAAAACACTCTCAACAATTTTTGGATAGAGGCTTGATGTGCTTTTAGAAAGGTAAAAGTGGGTTGTGAAATTCAGCAATCCATGTGATTTCTTCCAATTTTCTGTGCTTTTAACATCCCTTTGCTGCGGTGGCAACCTAGAGCTCCTCTTTCCAGGACGAGACAGCCTGGCTTCCTTGACAGAGAAAGACCCAGACCCATCCCTGGGCAAATCAGTCTGAGATGCACAGTAACTACTTCTGGTTATTATCTAGAAGAGAGCAAAGACATGCCCTTCAGGATTCCTTCCAGCAGTGACTTAGAAGTCCTATACGTAGTTAACCCACCTGTCTTTGACTGTTGGATGCCCCAGTGTGTCTGTTCCAAGAGTCATGTGCTCATCACCTAGCTCAAAAAAGCAGACCAAAATTTTTCAGCCTTTGTGTAACAGTTGGTCACTAGAGTTTATTCAGAGAGGGAGGTGGAGATCTGATTTAAATGGGTGCAGCTGTGAGCCATGGCGTGTGCGTCAGGAGTTGAAAACAGTCCTGCAGGTTTACAGTGCTCTGCTCATGAAACAGCAACAGTTTCAGTTCATGAACTGAAAATACACTGAAGCCGGATGGAAACAAACTGAGCAAGTGTATCAATAGATATCTCATTGACTATTTCCTAAGGGCTGCCTCATGCAAAATACTGTTTGGTTTCCTTCATAAGGAATAAAAACGTAGTCTTCTGTGTTGTCATTTGTGTGCAAGAACAATTTTCCAATTAGCAGTCATGCACATTAAAGGAATTGTAGATATCAGTAGCATGTGGGAAGGCTGATAAGCTGAAAGAATTTAGCTTTTTATGTATAAATACCAGCAGTACTTGGGGGTTTTCAAGTTCATTCGTATGGATTTGTGTTATGATTTATACACTGCAAAAGGAGATTTTTGCTGTGGCTGTATGCCTGTCTTACAGAACATAAAAATTGTATGCCTAGAGAGTACACAAGAAATTTTTACAGCCTCTTCCTTTTCTCCCTCAGTTTTTGGCTCCTCTATTAAGAATGCTGGCGTGTCTTCAGTGTAGAATGATCAAAAAGCTCTGCCTCCTGCTGTTTCTACTGCCTCCTACAGCTTTGTGTCCCTTTTGCAAATGGAGTTGGCCTCTTACTTTCTTGTTTGATGAACAGGGGCCTCTTTCCTGTAGGTGACAGTTCCAAATGTTGTTAAGGGATCTGGGAAGTGCTTTGCAGTGAGTGAAGGGAGTGTCTGCAGTCTGGGAATTCAGTCCCACCATCTGGTGGTGTAATAATTTTGTTTTGGATGTTCAGTGGTCTCTCAGTTATGCTGTCAGAGTATTAAGGGGAAGAGGAGGAATTCTGGATGTATCCCAGTAGCCATGTGGCATTAGTGTGACTGACTTTGAAGTTTCTCTTTCTTTATGCTCAGGACACAATCTTACACTACTATTACCTGACTAGCACCTGCACCAACCAATTACCAATTGCCCAAAGAAGGTTGCAAGACTTTCTTCATATTTTGTGGACGTTTAAGAAAGTGATTTTTTGATTGCAGAGGACTCCCACAACTTAGAGAGTGGGAAGTGTGTGCAGTGGTAGGAAGGTCTGCAAGGACAGAATCAGTGTGAGCTTGTAGAGCAACGCAAGTGTGGCAGTGCAGGTGTGGCAAGGGACAGGTGTTAGTTAAGTGCTACAGAATGAATCCATCTAAACAGTTGGCTTCAAGGAAAAAACAATTGACTCAGTTGTTTGAGTCAAGCTTGATCAAAAATCGAGCAGGAGTTTTTAAGTGGGGCTGAACCAGACCTATGATGTGTTTCCTTAATAGTATCATGAATGAGCTTCTGCTGACTCAGAACCTAGGTGCACATCACTGAGCTTTTTCTGTGCAGATCATTGACTAATCCAGAAAAATCTGGCCCAGAAGAAAGGTAAATCTTGGCTGTGCCGTAGGCTCTAGTATGACCTAAGGGAAGTCATTTTATCTGCTCAGCTTTTGTCTCCTCTCTGTAAAATGGTGATAAGAGTGTTTTCTTATCTTACAGTGGAGTAGTGACGATAAAGATTAAGGATTATGACATGGTTAAATACTGTGGTAATGGAGGCCAGTAAGCACCTTAGACAATTCTATTCATTGGCTGCTTTTCTAAAGTAAATTATCGAGCATTTTTAATTTTTCCCAAGTAACTCAAGGAAATGCGTTTATAGCAATTAATAAATAAATCCTTCAATATGTCAAAGTACTTCATGTTTTCTGAATTATGTAACTGGATGTTTTGTATCTTTAAGTCAGGCTATCTGCTGTTCTTTGCTTCTTCCTTCCATGACTGTAAACCTGAAAATAGGGAGAAAAGGCAAAGTTCTTATCTGCTACAAACTGACTATGGCTACAAAAATCAGGGATTTGTGCATTTGTCATTTTAGGTCCTAGCTTTAGAATTCAAAAAAAGTTCAGGGGACTGAAGATGATTAAGGCATCTCTGACCAGTAAATCAAAACAAATGTTGGGGAATTTTTATGGTACCTGTCGAGGGATATTAAACACAGGTTTGTGCTTAAATTAAGTTCTGCCACAATAAGAGCTTCTACAAGGATCTTGCAAAGATGCAACAGGAGCCAGTTCCTTATGTGCACATTCACCAATCCTGAGAGCGACCCAACCATGAGTCCACCCCTGGCCCAGCTCTGCTGTGCCCCTGAACTTGGCTCCTGAGTGCTCCCATTCCAGGATGGGTACAAGACAATGCTGTGGCTGTTTCTTACCTCATCACCAAGGGAAACTTCACTGTCCTGCAAGGAGTCTCTCTGTCTCTGGCATCCCTGCTTCCAGTCAGTTTGACCCTTTCTTGTAGTTGGGCCTTCCTGCCCTCTGTGCCAGATCATTCCTTGGTCACAGATTATCACTGCTGAGCAGTTACAGTTAGGATTTCCCCTGCACAAATAACCAAAGACTCACTTGTGCCATGTTAAATACATATGAAATACTCAACCGTGCAGAATGGAAAGAGGAAGGGGGGAAGGGGG
>NW_010429399.1:0-308 GCF_000710305.1 Buceros rhinoceros silvestris
CCTGCTGGCTCAGGTTGTGCAATGGGCCCCCCTAGGGCAGGGCTGGGGCGTCCCCGGGGAGCTGCTGCCCCTTCTTGGGGCGTGTCTGCCCTCTGGAAATGTGTTTCAGTTACAGTGAAGAAAGGCAGAAACCAGCAAACCAGACTAATGGAAATTGCTGCTTGTTCCTTGTTCACAGAATCCAGAACTGTTTAACCTGCGCAAAGGTCTGACCCTGAATCTGAACACCCGGAGCTGGGGTGAGTAGAGGCTTTTGGCTGTACAGCTCTTCTGAAGGAAGATGTCAGAGGATGTCTCAGACTTAAAGT
>NW_010429399.1:466-1968 GCF_000710305.1 Buceros rhinoceros silvestris
AAGTCGCTGACGGATTCTGAATGTGAAACATGGGAACAATTAACTGCATGGGCACGGACCGTGTTGGTGGGGTCAAGTTTCAGGTTGCCACATTGGTGCTGGCTGAGACAATTTAAATATATATGTATAATGAAACAATTTTCTGATTGAATACCAACTACTTGAATGAGTTTGTTAAAGAAATCCATAAATAGAATGAGGACGCAGTAAAACCACCTGATAACCAGAGGACGAGGCTTTACAGCTAGAGCTGAGCTCTCTGACCGCTCTAAAGCAGCTCTGTGGTGATCACAGCTCCGCAGGGACCTGTTGCACCTCTGCGAACAGACCCCCCACCTTTTGTTTAACCCCTCGGTTATTCGAGGTGCCCTGGTCTGGAGAATTACAGCCCCACCGGCTGCCCGGAGCCCGTTACCGGCTCTGCCTGGATCCACGTGGGACATGCTCTGGCCGGCTTTGCCCGGGCGCAGGCATGGGGCTGCGCGGTGCCAGCGATGAAAAGCCTTTCCTGCCGCTCTCCCTCAGTGTGAAGAGACTTGCTGGCGAGCTGCTGGTTTCATCGGTTCATGGTGGAGAGCTAGAAAGTAGAAAAGAAAGTAGTTTCTGAACTTTGCTGGGGTTAAACTTTTTATTTTCAATGAAATCTTCATAACTGATGGGATTTCAGGTCTTTGGCTGCTGTTTGGTCTCTCATCATGGCTTCTAAAGGTCTAGGTATTAAAAGTAACCCAAAGGTATTTGATCAGCAGAAAAACTCACTGAATTCAAAGGTGGCAGCAGATGTTGTTTTCTTAAAACATTAAGTAGGTATAACCTGTACTTTTTTTGCCTCTAAAATGAAAATACATTGCACTCTGTATTTGTTTCCTGTTTCCACCAACTACAGCTGTTTTACCAAGAAGCTGCACCAAGGAGGTTTCCATCTGATGGCCTTAAAAGCGTGAAAACGTCTGTAGCCCAGGGTTTTCTCTGTGTGATACAGCTTGATCACAGAGCTGGCAGATTCCCTGTGTACACTGTACTAAAAACCTGCTGATTTACAAAAATATAATCTCAGTGTTAGAGTTTAAAAAGTTGATTGTGTTTCCTGGTGATGGTGGATCCTGAACACAGGTGTCCTGTGACTTCCCAGAGTATTTTGTAATAAATAATTCAAAAGGGAACTTGAAACTCTTTCTAACTCATTTTTGAGAACACCAGCGTATGGCAGAGGCTGTATGTGATACTTTGAGATGTTCCACAGCTCCTCGGTGACGGGCAGTGGGTCCAGCGAGGCAGCCGGAGCAGGGCAGCAGCGGGGTTGTGGCGTTGCCACTCCGCCTCCTCCAACTGGAACATCAGCAGACTAACTGGTGAACTGGCGACCATCCTGGGGCAGGGAAGGGAAAGCCGTTAACAGCACAGAGATCGTTAACGCACATGAATGATCCATTTGCTTCTGTGCGGTACAAACCCGATGGTGCTCAAACACCACGTCTGAGATACCCATCACCTGCGCACGG
>NW_010429400.1:0-5795 GCF_000710305.1 Buceros rhinoceros silvestris
GGGCGGCGGGGCCCGGGCGGGAGCTGCCGGAGCTCAACGTGGACAGGTGCAAGGAGAGGCAGGAGGGAAGAAGGAGAAAGGGCGTTACCTGAGGGTTAGACCTGCCCAGACACACATGAAAGGAAGAAAAAAAAACCCAAAGATCTGACAGTTTTACTCCCTGTTTCTAAAACGCTAATAAAATGTACATGCATTACCCTTTTCTTTTATCACTTCAGCTACAAGGAGGGGAATTTCTAAAGAAATTGGCATAGTCAGGGAGGTGGTTTCCCCTCTGCAAACTCTCCCTCGCATTTAATTTATCATTAGTGTGACATGAAACTGATCTATAGTGTTTGGGTATCGACACAATGTCTTAAAATCTTCTATGGGCCGGCCCGTAGTTTGGGATAAATATTTTCAAAACCTGCAGAGAAGCAGAAAGAACGATTGAGAGATGGCTCATCTAATCCATCATCTCTGGGGTTTTGCATTGGGTCCGTAAGCAAAGGCTGTGAGCATCATAAATGAGCAATAACATAAGCTACTGAAAGATCTCTGTTGTCTTTCTACAGTGTTTTGGATAAATTTAGGATGATGCTGTTCTGTTCCAGATGAGCAGATGCATTTTTTCATCCCCAAAGTAGAATGGTTCACGCATGCAAACATAGTGCTGGAACACATGTTCGTTATTAGCAATGGTGAAGCAGCAGTATAGCAAAGCCACGAGCTTGACTTCTGCCGCCTTTGCTGCTTTTTCTGTAACGTCTATTGAATTTTAAGGCTCAAACTACATCTCCCATCTTGGCATTCAAGATACACAGTGCAGTTCCTTGCCAGTGTTCCTTGTGGTATTAGAGTATAAAAATGCAAAGATCTTTCATAGTTAATTCTTTCAAAAGTTTGAGAGAAATGCTTGGCAGTTTAAGGTTTCATTTAAACAAAAAAGTGGCAGAGAATCATGAAAGATTAGTTCTCCCACCTCCGTGGCCTTTTCAGTCACAGTAAGTCTGAGAGATCAAATGGATTTGACTGCTTAGCTTTATTTGCTATGGAGAGTATAGGGCTAATTAATTGGCAGGTGCTTTAAAGCAGGTAATGCTACACCTTTTCATCATTGCACTCCTAAGTACTGCCCCTGTGTGCACCTGAATTATAAAAAGGCTGCTTTAAAGCAAGTGATTTACTGTGGAGGGATTTAAAACTGAAAAAACTAACACTAAATACAATGATCAGATAAATCACCTCAGAAGAGAGCACAGGCAGACCTGTTCTGAAGGCAGTTACAGATAGATGTTATATTATTTTACCTTTCAGATAACAGGAGCCTGTCATGTGGTGGGACCTAAAAATCCACCATAATTGAGATTTCAAAGCACATCTGTGTAAACATTATCACATCAGTGTAAAACATCAACCAATGAGCTTTCTCTTTGAACCAAATCGACTTAATTGCAGTGCTAAATCAAAGAAATAGATCAAAGTTGAATAATCTATATGGCACCTTTTTCTCAAGTAGCCTGTACACTGATTACTCAAATATACCTAAACCGTTTGAAACACACATAAAGTATTTTTATTGACATGACTGATAGGTCAGGATCAAACTGACGTGCCATCACAGCGGCTAAGTTGCAGGACATGCAGTAGGATGGCACAGCTAAAGGGAGGAGGTATACTCTTCTAAGCCTACAGATGCTCCGGTACAGATCATGTTGCTGGGTCCAAGCAGCAGTCTCTGAGTCCTGCAAACAGCAGAGGGCTGTCCTGGTTAGATGGCACCACTGTCCCCAGTAAAGAAGGGTTTCTTTAAAAAATAAAATCCTCAGCCATCATACAGTGGAAGACCCTTATGGCTAAATCTTTCCTGTTATATAATGGAAACATTTCAAGAAGAGTGGAATATATAACACCGATCTTTTCCGAGTGGAGTCTTTAATGTCTGGGCACTAAACCGGTTATGCTGTTTTATAAAGTACCAGAAGAGAAACAAAAAGATAAGAGTATTTTTGGTGTTTGCACTAGTCATGTGACAGGAAAAGATAACACTAAAGATTTTTTTTGCACCTTCTGAGAATACACCATGGGAAGTTAAATAATTTTGAAGAGTGTTTTTACAAGAGTACATAATTCAGCTTAAAGTATACAGTATAATCTAATCAACTCTACGTATACTTCCTAGAGACCACACTTTTAGCGTCGTTGAACAAATACATATGTGGTCGAGTCTTTATTTCCATAGCAAGTAGTTAGGGCTTCTATAGACAATATAATTACCGTATGTTTCCTAAGAATAGCATATTCTCATGAGCAAAACCTGCTGGCTACCAAGGCAGTGGAGAAAGCAATGGACAGTAATCTTTGATAGTCAGTTTATATAGATGTGTCATGTGTCGAGAGAGAGATCTATCTATCTATCAGATTGATTAAAAAAAAAGCTGTTATCTGTAAAACTTTATGTCCTGCAATTTATTGCACCTTTATTAATTTTAGGACTCATTTACAACAGTGCTGTGCCAGCAATAAATTTTTAGTGATATAATAAAATACTGTCTAGGAGAATGAAGGTGGAGTTCATGAATATATAAGAAAGCAAACATGGGGTGTAACACAAACAAATGAGTAGAACATAAAGGACTATGTCCAGCTGGAGATACTTGTGTATCATGGTCAGTTCCAGATTCTTCCTACATTTGGAAGAAAACACGGTTGGTTGCTTTCAACCAAGACAAGCAGAACATGCAGAAGTTACAGTAAGAGCCTTCTGAGCACTCAGTAAGTCTGAGTGAAATAAGGTGTATTCTTGTGCAGGATTTACAAGGAAGAATAGAATAATTTTCAAGGCTCCATGTACAAATCGGGTCATAATCTGATGATCTAAAGCCTTTAAAATGCAATACATACAGACAGACTTCAAAAGCATTCAGAACATTTTCTCCTGAACTGATCCAGTTACAGGTATATCTGCATGTATATACACATGTATATATAAATACATCTTAGCTACTTAGAAAAACTTAGATGAGTAATGGTGAAAAAAATTATTTTCCTATGGAAAGTAAGTTCTATATTTCTTGCACCTTCATTTTTTGTTCTGTTTCTTTAAGTGAAGTCAGAAATTCATAGAGCTTTTTAAGATTCATGATTTTATTGTCCATGTTTTGAGGACACACATGAACAACTCCTGTATAAGCAGAGGGGGGCAGAGAAGTTAGGTAGTGAGCACGTGTTTACAGCTAGTGAGAAAGGACCTTTTTCACATATATCAACATTCAAATGCCTCATTAGGCAGCTTTTATATTAGTTCTGTAAGTGGATCATTGGATGGAAAACACCTTGATTTATTTAAATTACATGGTTGATGAATCTGCACACCTAAGATGTGCAGACGGCTTACTGTTTTTGACTTGCTGCACAAACTGTGCTCTTGTTCCTAAGCAAACACCTCACCAGGGAAGTTTTGACTAACATACCCAGGTGTAGTTACAGATGTGTATTGGATTTTTTGAAGAAAAAAAAAAATTAGCCTAAAGGAGTTACTAAAAAGTCATTAAAATGTGACTAACCAGTTCCAGGGAAACAATGTGAACAGGGCAATAACTCACTGCTGATGTCTACAGTTTAGGTAACATCCAGCAAACAGGTTTATTTTGGGACACTACACTGACGAAAAGTGGTTTCTTTTCCAGTCAAATGGAAAAACTAGACTATTTTAAAAAAGGTAGTTGTATGGGTGAATGATGTCACCTAATGAGGCAGCTAGAACTGAAAAGATCCAAGAGCCATGTTCTATAAAGTTTTCCAGACTGGATGCTTAGTCATGTAACTGCAGAAGTATATGAGTTTCAGTCATGTTAAGCATGTGAAATATTATTGTCTTGACACCTAAATATTGGCCTATATATGGGTCTTTTATCATTTAGCACAGACATGGAGATAAGACTTTAGCTTGGGAAACATACATGTAATGTAAATAAAGCAGGAGACATTAAAAAAAAATAAATAACCCCCCATTATTCCCATTAATGGATGGGAATAATGAAGTCAAGAGAATTATTTGAGGGATGAATTGGCTTATGATATTCTAAAATGTTGAAAGAAATGCAGTAACTCTACCATCCACCCCAGATACTTGCCTTTCCAGACATGAATTACTCTGAGGTAATTCAACCTAGTACGATCTGTCATTGTCGGTTGACAAACATGGACACAGTTCTCCCTTGACGCAGTATCATAACCACTGAAATGTTTCTTAGAAATTGAAAATGCGTTAGGGTATCTTAAACCTATTAAAATGAGTTATAGTTTGTGTATTTTCTGAAATCTTCTTCATAGTAATATACAAACCCACCAAAGATTTAGGAAAAAAAAAAGATAAAACTGGGTGAAACTTGGGAAGAACATAGTTATATAAAGACCTAACTGCTGTGAAAAATGCCTTAAGGGGTGCTGTGACTTGAGAGGTTTATGTGCGGTTTATGACGTTTCAAGCTAATATAGGTGGTGATGAAGGTTGTAGCAGGGAGAATGCCCCAACATGAAATGCCTGACAAGGGCTATCACCCATCAGCACCAGGTAGGGACAAAAGAACCTGCTCATCTTTAATATCTGTTCTTTAATGAGGGGTTGGTTGTGCTAAGGAGTAGCCAAGTATTTATCAGGGAGGCTGCTGACGTGGCAAGTGCCTGTGGTTCCCTGATGAGGCAGCCTCATATCAGAAGAGTATAGAAGGGTAGGAGATACTGTAGTCTGGGGTCACTTGGAAATGAACAGCAAATATGCTTGAAACTGGGGCCAAGAGAATCCCTCTTTTCTGAGAACCTATGGTGCAGAGAGAGGTGTTGGAGGGAGAGTTCAGATGGACCCAGGGAAGGCAGAGGTTTCCAGCCTAGGGAATTTTCCTTCCTAGGGAACTGAGTATTTAAATTGAGTCCCAATGCAACAACGCAGTAAGCAGCGAAACAGAAGGAACATTACCTAGATCAGTCTACAAATGGTGAAGGACAGCATTACTCTGTTGGTAAGTTCTTTACCTCCCTGTTTCACATTTCATTTCTAAAAAATGTTCCTCATGGGACTAAGTACCACTTAAGGACACTTTACAGCACAGTTCAAAATCATAGAATAGTCCAGCAGACTATCTGTCATCTTTCAATAAATTTCAAAATCAAAGATTTAATATGCCAAATGTTAGTATCGCAGGCAATGTTGTTTAATTTCAGTTTATCTGAAACAATCCTCATGCTTTTAGTTCCACCTGTGTATCGGGTATGCACCAGGAGTTTTCAAGGCTTTGGAAACAGGTTGGGACATTACCCCATTTTTACAGGGCTGATGGAGTCACAGCAATATTCATTCTAATAAGGATAACTAGGGCCACTGGATGCTTTTAATAAAGCCCTGGCAGTAAACCTCAGAACAATCTTGATATGCAGCCACCTCCAGCATTACGGGGCAAACAGTGTAGAGCTGGACACTCTTCCTTTTCCAAAGCTAGCGCTTCTTTGTTTCTGGAGATGTATTGCTGGGTCATGCAAGCACGCTGCCCTGGAAGGAAGGCCACGAGAACACAGGGTTAGCCTCTGGAGCACGTTAGGGAACACACATGGCACGCAGTCTGCAGGTCAAACCACGGCCAGGCATGAGCTCTGTTCCCAGTCTTGGCATTTCCCACGCATCACCCCTTCCAGGCACTCTGGCTTAACAGGCCCGGACTCGGGTCCGAGACCGATCTCCGTATTTGGTCTAACCACCTCGCATCTCCACGAACTTGGCTGCAGCCCGTCGCAGACAGAAAACGACCTGCCGCCTGCTG
>NW_010429401.1:0-1213 GCF_000710305.1 Buceros rhinoceros silvestris
GCTCGCTGCAGCACTGGCTGGTGGAAGAAGGCTGGGGCTCTGCGGGGCTCTGCTGGGCACAGCAGACAGCTGAGAGCCAGAGATGAGCAGAAACAGCCCGATTTGGCACAGGGTGCTTTGAGCAGAACTTGGGCAGTTGCCACAGGCTGGTTACTCCCATTTAGGTGATTTCCTTGGGAATGTCTAGCATGGGCACAGCCTCAGCAAGCCAGCGCAAACCCCGTAAAACACGTTCGCTCCCAAAAAAGAAGAGTTTTCATGGGTCGAGAGAAGAGGAAACTGAAGAGCGCTCGACACTGTGATTCATACGCATTCCCCTCTGCGCCCTTCCTCTTGCTCCCTGCTCCTTCTCCACTCTGAGCTCCTCTCCTCTAACCACGCACTGCCCTCCTGGGTCACTCCAGCATCCTTCCTGCCTTCTCGGCCTCGTGCTTCAGTCCCTGGCGGGACCGTTGGTCTGGCAGAGGGACTGACCCTGGGCCTTTCACCCCGGCAGCATCTGCTGGTATTTTAGAGCTCCAATACGGGACATGGACATTTGCCACAGGGACAAAACCTCTTTTTGGTCCCATAAAATGCCCCCTGAAATATGACAGCCTGAGGGAAATCCCAGTGCCTGGATTCCTTTGGATGGGTCTCCTCAGTAACCCTGGCCTTGGCTGGCTTAACCCTTCACCTCCACCTCCTCCGAGCTGCCAAAGTCTACCTGGTTTCCCAGGGGACAGCCGGGGACACCTGCACTCCTCGCCAAAAGGAAGGGACTGTTTGTGCTTTGCTGCTCACCACTGAACCTCACAACAGAAATCCAAGGAGCCAAGGAGAGCCCCGAAGAGGACGCCTGCTTCTGGAGAAAAGCCAGAGGGCATGGCGAACGGGAAGCGTTTCCTCAGAGGGCAGAGAGGGAGGATCGAGCTGAGCGGAATCGTCTTGATCTGCCTGAATACGCGAGTCCCTCGTTAAATAACTGTCCTGTGGAATAACCGTGCTCAGCAAAGGGATCAAAACCGCGTCACTCCAGACGGCACAGGAGACTTGGGAATTCAGCGGTGAGGGGTAAACCACAAGCCCAAAATGTCCCGACGGGGGAACAGCAAAGTTCAGGGGTACGGAGAGACCTGGCCAGGCCATGGGTTCCAGAGCAGCATCGCTCGGGGCAGAGGCTGCAGCCGGGGTCCAAAGAGCCAAACGCTTCCGATGCGAGCAGTTGTGGTAC
>NW_010429401.1:1375-4749 GCF_000710305.1 Buceros rhinoceros silvestris
CGGCCTGCCGCGCACATACGCGCCTCTGCCCATCCCGCCGGCCAGGGACGCGTTGCAGCGCTGGTGGGTGTCACATCCCCACCAAGGCTGCCTGACCCCGGGGCTGGGGCTGGTCAGTGAAAACCAGCAGTTTCTCAAAAATGCAGATTTGCAATAGACGCTGAAGGGCCACAACGCGCTGGACTGAAGAGCGCGTGTCCCTGCTGGCCCTGCCACTGGCCACACAAGCAGCTAAAAGCCACCCCAGGGAGACCTGCCAGCACAAAAGCCTTTTCTTTCCTCCAGGATGGTTTTCCAGTCCTCTTTCTTAAAGCAGCGCCAGCCCAGCCTGGGTTGTCCCTCGACTCCTCCGCTCCTCTCCCGCTCTCCCAGCAGCAGCTGGGCTGGGAACAAGGAGGGATTCAACCTCTTGAGCAAAAGCCGGTAACAGTCCAACCACCAAACCCTTCCAAGCATCACGGAGATGAACTCTGACCCGAACTCGCACCTCTACCATCTATTTACTTGCTCTTTCATTTCAAACTAGCATGTTACAGAGGGGACACGGCACCTCTCTTCACCAAATGCTTCCTCCCACCCAGCCCATGTGTGTCACTTTCAGCCCCTTCCAACCTCCTGGCCTGAGCGAGGAGACACCCACATCCACCCCACAGTCTCATCACTGCCGGCGTTTCTTGCCTTAGCCGCTGCCTAAGGTGCCGCTTTCCAAGCACAGAAAGCTGCTACCTGCACTGCAAAGCCTCAGCATCCTTCCTGTGGTGGGGCAGCGTGCGGTTCAGGACTAACAGGGCTCTCCTCATCACACCCGGGGAACTACAACCTGATGTCTTAGGAGAGGATTTGATAACCTCTTTCTGGAGGAGCTGGGAGCCAGGTCCCCACTCAAGGTCCATCAGCTCTGAGCTGAGCAGGAACCCAGAAACTAAATGGGAAGGACTGGGAGTTGGTGCCACTTCGAAGCCTGTGCTGATATGAAATCCATCCTACAGGTGGGACACCTGATCAGAAGGGACTGGTTAATATTTAATAAGTCACAAAACCATCCCGTGGCAGAGGCGCGGAGCGCTTCCCTCTGCGGGGGCACTCACCGTCCTCGTGGCCGTGCAGGTTCTGCGGGCTGCGCATGCTCTCGTCCTGGCTGGGGCTCAGGCTGGAGTTCAGGTGCTGGTCAGCTGAGATCCATGTGGAGTCATTCATGTCAAAGTCCTCACTGCTCACCGACGTCTCATCCTGGAGGCAAGCAGGAAAGGGTTAACTCGCTGTTTTCTTTCCTCCTTTCTCTGGCTTTAACATCTTACCAAGCTCCTTCCTAAAAACAACTGGGCTGCAGCTCCGGCCCCCCAAGAAGTCTTGCTGGCCCCTCGGCGCTCCCCAAGGCCAGGGCTCGAAGCCGAAGCTGGGCTCTGCTTCCTGCCCGCAGCCCCTGAGCAATGGCACTGGCTCTAATTGAGGACAATTAGAACCTCGCATCCTGTAGCAGCGGATGGCTGAGCCCTGCAGTTTACCCTTTAATCTCCATCCACCCCAGCGTGTTCCTGGCGAGGCAGCGGTGTGAGGGAGCTGAGGACAGGGACAACTCCTTTGAAACAGCTCCGTAAAACGTCACAGAGTTTTTTGGGCTCAAATCACCTGCTGTGACGGGAATCACCAGACTGGCACCAGGGAGCAGTGGCCAGTGGGGGAGGTCCAGGTAGAGGCACTGGTGTCCATAGCCTGGCGCTGCCTGACGCTGCCGCCACGAGGGGCTGCTCCTGCCGGAAGCAGTGGCAGGTGGGGGGGACCCAGGTAGAGGCACGGGTGTCCATAGCCTGGCGCGGCCGGACGCTGCAGCCACGAGGGGCTGCTCCTGCAGCTCCTGCTCCCCCTCTGAAGGAATATTGCCCACGTACCCGGGTCAAAAATGACAACCCCCCTTGGGAAGGGGCCGGGGCAGTGAGGTCCCCGGTGAGGCCAGGACACCCCAGCTCGAGGCAAGGAGCCCACCAGCCGCCCGCTCCCCGACAGCATAGACAACATTCCTCTCTCCTACTCCTGCAGCTAAAAGGACATTTTCTCTCTCCCCCTCTCTCCCTTCTCGCTAACCTTTACAGTATTTTGAGACACAGCCCTTGGATCGTTTCCAGCGCCGGAAAGGTCAGCCACAGGATTTCAAAACCATCATCATAAAGGCAGCACTGAGATCCTGAATGAGAGGAGGGGCTGCGGGACCTCCCCGGGCTGAACTCTCCAAACACGCAGCTTGGAAGGAAGCAGATACGTGTTCCCGTACGAACACGGTCCCGCTGGTGATCCCTTTATCTCCTTCCTCTCCCCGCTCCGCTCCCAAAGCAATGGGCAGAGACCGCATCCAGAGCCCTGGGGTGCAGGGGAACACCAAAAACGTTTCCAGAACCGCTTTTAGTGTCGCCTTCCTTTGATTGAAACATTTCAAAGGCTTGTAAACGCTCTGCTCTTGCGGGTTTTTTGGCCTCCCCCTGGTCCTGAGATAAAATACAATCCCCGCTCCTTTCCGTGTAAGAACCAATTGGCACATTCCCCTCCAACCTACGGCTGCAGCTCATAAAAACTGCCCTGTCTGCCTGCCGCTGGCTGACAGTTTTTATTGTGAACAAACAAATGTCTTTAAAGACAGGTTTGTGCTTTTCCTCCCCGCTCCTCGTCCCTGCAGACACATCTGCTGGCTCAGGGCTCACGCCCACCCCCAGCCCACTCCCTCCATGTGCCTCCCGGGGAGTTTCCTGGAATTTACGCTGCAGCTCATAAAAACTGCCCTGTCTGCCTGCCGCTGGCTGACAGTTTTTATTGTGAACAAACAAATGTCTTTAAAGACAGGTTTGTGCTTTTCCTCCCCGCTCCTCGTCCCTGCAGACACATCTGCTGGCTCAGGGCTCACGCCCACCCCCAGCCCACTCCCTCCATGTGCCTCCCGGGGAGTTTCCTGGAATTTACGGCTTGTGAAACCCCTCACGCACCAAGGGATGGGTGGACAGACGGGGCTCAGCAGCCCCGGTGCCCTCGTGCAGCCCCTGCCCTGTCCAGGTCCAGCAGAGCAGGAGGGGTGGGAGGCAGGGGGGTAGCACAGCATCCCACGGCTCAGCCACGGCAGCCACAAAGCACTCCTGCCTCTCCAGAAACTCCATCTTGCACGTACAGGAACAGAACTGCAAAGGTCTCCCTGTTGCAAACTATAAATAGTTTCTTTATTGTAAGCGTGTGCAGGGAGGCAGCCACCCTAATATCTGGCCTTCTTCGCAGGGCTTACTCCAGATTACTGCCAGAGCTTAAGAGACAAACGCAAATGCCAAGGTCCCTGCAGCCTGCAGGCTCTCACCTGTCCGCTGAGGAGGAGGAGGAGGAGCCCTGGGAGCCACCCG
>NW_010429401.1:4897-5494 GCF_000710305.1 Buceros rhinoceros silvestris
GGGGATGCCTGGCCGTGGCACCCGAACTGCAGCCCAGCAGCACCGGGTGCCCCACGCACTCCCCGTGGTGGGGAAGCGGTGCCACGCAGGACACCTGGCCAGGCGCTCGTAACTGCGGGCAATAACACCCCCCTATTATTAGAAATATGCTGCGTATCAAACAGAAACTGAGAACCTATAAATGACTCAAGTCAAACAAGGCCGTTACAGGTCACCAGTCCAGCATCCAGCCACCAGCAGACAGAGCAGGGTGCTGCTGTGGGATCCTGCCAGAAGCGGTGCCACGCAGGACACCTGGCCAGGCGCTCGTAACTGCGGGCAATAACACCCCCCTATTATTAGAAATATGCTGCGTATCAAACAGAAACTGAGAACCTATAAATGACTCAAGTCAAACAAGGCCGTTACAGGTCACCAGTCCAGCATCCAGCCACCAGCAGACAGAGCAGGGTGCTGCTGTGGGATCCTGCCAGGCCCTGTCCCTGCATCCCCAGTGTCACCACAAGCTTTCCAGCCAGACCTTTCTGCTTTCCAGTGCTAATACCCTCAGCCAAAATGCCAGCAGGACAAACTGCCCAGCAGCACCCCAAGGGAATG
>NW_010429401.1:5677-6544 GCF_000710305.1 Buceros rhinoceros silvestris
TTCCCAGCAGTGGGGAACACCCAAGGACGGCGGTGGGACCTGCCAGGAGGCTGCTCTGGGGCAGCCCCCGCAGCTCTGCCCATGCCACAGTGCCCTGGGAGCTCCTCATACCTTTGTGCCTCTTCCCTAAAGCAAGAGAAAGCCCTCGAGCACGGCTCTGGCCATCCCCGTCACTGCAGCTCTGGCATCCTCCACTGCCCCTCAGCTGCATCCCTGGCTGCTCGCTGGGACACCAGAGGCCACCAGCGAGGTCCCTCCTCAGGACACCACTCAGAGACCAAAGGCTGAGCGTTGTGACCTCCTCATGCTGCCCATCAGTGCCAGCAGCAACTGCTGGCACTGTCCCCCTCATCCCAGGGATGATCCCAGGGAGGAGAGACTCTGTCTGCCCCTCCATGGCCCCGTTTCAGTCAGCTGGGGCAGGGACAGCAGCTCAGCACACATCCCAGCGTCTAAACATGGGACACCAATTCCTGGCTGGGTGGGCAGCTCTGAAGCTCCCCTGGATGCCAACAGCCTGGCTAAAGGCTGATCCTCCGAGCGGGCTCCACCGTCCAGCCAAACAAGGAAGCGTTTCTCCACAGCAGCAACAGCCACGACTCGGAGCAATACGGTAAATCTAATCTACCCTTCCACCCTCTTTTGGCTTGCAAGTCAGGCAGCTCATTCTTTTTCCTCTCTGGGTTCTCAGGAGAATTCTCTCTGCTAATTTCTTCTTTCCTGTAAACAAACTTCAAATGAAACTTTCATTAGAAAACAGAACGCAATCCATTACCAGTGCCTGTCTCAGGACTGGCCGCCTCTTCCCCAGTTCCACACCACTCGTGGCATAGATGGCAGCGGCAGGGGGCGGTCCCGCCCGGCACG
>NW_010429401.1:6602-7164 GCF_000710305.1 Buceros rhinoceros silvestris
CCCCGCCCGGTGCATAGATGGCCAGCGCCAGCGCCCGCTCCAGCCTGCCAGCCCAGAGCTGAACCCCGAAGCCTGGCGCTGCCGCCCTCCTCCTTCCTGCCTTTCCCAGCTCTCTGGAGAGATCTCCTCACCCCGCAGTAAAGTCCCATTGCTTTGTTTCCAACGTTCAAGGGACTGAGCGATCAAGGGTCAGGCAATGTGCGTGCAGCTCCTCTTCTGCAAGGGGAAGTCGGATCCTGCTGGTGCATTCACAGGCCACACCCAAACATCGGAGCAGGACTCCTGGCACTGCGCAGGGTTTGGAAAACAACATCCTTGCTCCTCTCCTTATCTACAGTCCAACATTCACAGCTGCTCTGCAGACACACACAGCCAGTATTTTCTAACCGGTGCACGCAGACGCTCACACGTGCAGGACTCACACTCTGCCTTTCTGTCCCACTTTCCGTGCACCGATCTTTGAGCACCGTGTGTGCATGCATCTGCTGAGCCGCTCAACTTCCCTCCGAGTTGGGAAAGTATTCCTCCTATTACAGCGCTGGAGCCCCGGGTGCTGACAGGC
>NW_010429401.1:7236-8099 GCF_000710305.1 Buceros rhinoceros silvestris
GGATTCCTCCTATTACAGCGCTGGAGACCCGGGTGCTGACAGGCGCCCTGGCTGCTCCAGGAGCCCAGCGAGTGGCTGGCGGGTCCAGGAGCGCAGTCAGGACCTCCGCGCTGACGGCTGTAGCTTCCAGACCACGTTTCTCCACCAGCAGGTCTCCTTCCTGGAGAGCAACCTCCCACAGTGGGCTGGAGCAGGGCAGGGGGAGGCTGCTCTTACAACCATACCTCCTAAACGTCTGCGAGGCTATCGGTAACCTGCTTGTTTTACAGCCAGGCTCGGTTTCTCGGCGAGTGCCTCACAAGTGTCTCTCCAGTCATTTACATGCCATGCCTCACGCTTCAAATTCCAGGCTCTGAGTCTAAGGATGGTTTATTTTCTCTCTTTGAGCCCTTTTATTTTAGAACGTGTCCTTTCATGCCACAGCCTACCACCCCGATGGGATTTCCTTCCGCGGAGCAGGAACCGAGGCTGTGCGCCGTCCAGCCTCCCCTGCGCGCAGCCACGCTCAGCTTCCCACCAGAAGCAGCCTGGTGTTTTTAGAGTCAACAAAAGGCAACGCGTGACTGCCAGCCCCGGAGCTGCTCCACTGTTGTGCCAGCCGCAAACTTGCCTGCCGCGGGCAGCCCCCAGACCTGCCAAACCTGGCCAGGGCAGAGCAGCTCCCGCCACACCAGCACAGACGAGCTCTCAGGAAGGCAGCCTCATCTCCGTCTCAGCCACTGTTTAAACCCGGTCCTCTGAGCATGCCAAGAAGGTATTGAACCAGATTTGTCCCTAACTTAACCAGTTCAGCGCAGAGGAAGGCTTACTAATGGAAGATAAAACACTCCAGGTCACAGATTGATGCTGCAGCCACCCATTCC
>NW_010429401.1:8292-8624 GCF_000710305.1 Buceros rhinoceros silvestris
AGCCACGAGTGTGTAGCTGTGGGCGCACTGCCTGCTCGGGTGTGCAATTCACACACCAACAGAACATCTCCAGCGCTCTTTGTCAGGTCACTGACGTCCTCGTTTACTGCCATGTCTGCCCATTTCTACGGGACCGGGCAAAAACGAGTGTTTGTTAGTTCCCCAAAACGTGCAGGAGTTAACTGAAAAGGCAAATGGCAAATGGAAGAGGGACAGTCCTCACCTCCTCCCACCTCCCCTTGCTCTAAGAGCTCCTCTCCTGGGAACCCCCCAGGAGCGCTCCCACCGCCCCGGGGTGGGAAGGCGATGGATGCTGCGGGCTGGGGGCAGCC
>NW_010429402.1:0-3182 GCF_000710305.1 Buceros rhinoceros silvestris
TTTTTTTTTTTGGTATGCTTTTCATGCATTTTTAAAGTGTCCCTACATTAAAATAACATCCAAATCCCTGTTTCTACTCTGACTCTCTGCTCTCCCTGCACATCAGAATATATTTCTGAGCTACTTTTTTGTGCCATTTGGATAAAAAGATGTTTCCTCCATCATCCCCTTTGGCTGGCCACGTTTACTGGACATTTATTGAGATTAGAAAACCCTTTCTCTGTCATTTGTTACTGCAAGTGCTCAAGGGTGCAAATGGTAATGGAAGCGAATGTGACACATCTGTGTGAGCTCACAGAGGTGGCTTTAATACTTCGGATGTAGGAGCAGTGACGTGGTGGCATCATTTCAGGTAGACTTGTGTGGCATGGCTTTCCATCCGCTAGATGGTATTCGAGGGGTCAGTACTGTACTTGTTTTGTCCCCAGGGAGTGAGAATGAGGTCCCGTACAAGGAAATCTCTGGAAAGAGATCATCTGAACAGGGTTCAGTGTGAATAGTGCTGAGGGGTGTTACTTGTGGCAGAGGGGTGTAGTGGAGTCACAGCATCTTGGGAAGTTGCTTTTTTACGTGCTGGGAAGGGAGGACACCCTTGATGGCAAATGTGCACCTTCAGCTGAGAGGAGAGTGCTCTGAGACCTCGGTCACAAGAAAGACAGCACCGTACTGGACATCAGGGAGTGGTGAGTCTGGAGGAGAAGGGCTGGAGAGAGGTACAAGAGTCCCTCAGTGCCTGGCAGAGGAGCTGATAAATAAAGGGAACTTCTGCAAATGGGAGGAAGCAAATTCTGAAAGATCTTGTCTCCTGGGAAGGTTTTATCCGCATGGCGGTTTGTTTTCAAACTCTCACGATGGATCTAAGGCAATGTGGGGCGGGGGATTGCAGAAAACACTACGACATGTCTTCTCTAATGCTTTTTCACTCCTTTCCTCTAGGAAGCCCATAGGAAAACAGCCCTGACTCCAGGAGGAGGCACAGGCCAGTGCTGTGTGCTTGGAGATTTTCTCCTAAGAGCCCAGGGCAGGTGTAATCCACCAGAGAGGACTGTGGAGCTGGGCTTCCTGAATAGCTTCTGCACAGTTTCAAGCACGAACTAGGTAGCACGTAGTGACACTTTGGCTGGGAGTCATTTATGTAGACGCAATTCCTTTTCTTAATGACTCCCAGATAGACACATACAAGGTAATTTGAAATCCAATGACATTAAGAAAAATACTATAATAAGCTTTGGAGTGCTCTGAACTTTGTTCAGTGACGTTTTACTTGGAAATTTGGTACTTGGAAAGATTTTTCTGTGGAAATACGTGTGTAAAAGCTTGGTTTAAAGTACTAAGTCTTCTCAAAATGAAACTTTCTGTAGGTGTTTTTTTTTCCTCTTAAACTCTGCAGTAACTTTTTAACTGAAGCCCTTCTTGTCTTGATGCTGTTGCTATGTATAGTTCCCAGATAAGCTGAGAACAGCCTTATTAATACCTGATTAGACAGCCAGCTCTTTAGTTTGCACCGAAAAGACTTAACAAGTGCAGGAAGCCAGCGAAACCTTCAGCTGAGCTCGGAGAACAAGTTGAATGCTTTATATAATGAGCTGCTTAAATAACATCAGAAATTTTGCCTTTGTCAAATTAGTCCTTAGTTCAATTGCATGATATGTAAAATATTGCAGGTTTCAGTTACCGGGTCCTCCTCATATTCTTTTTCTACCTAAAATGGATTCTTTGGTTATAATTATTTTGAAGCTAACTTTCACAAATCTACACAAATAGAAACACAGATCCGTTAAATATTACCTCTGAAAGTAAACAGTGACATGAACTTTCCAGAACTGCACTTTTTTGTGCACATCCTACTGGGTTTTTTAGTTTTGCAGTGTAGATGGCCTTTTTTTATGCCTCCTGTTGGTTAGTGATGTAACAGTAAAGACCTAGAAATGGCACCATCAATTTTAATATATAGCTGATGGTGTTGGAAGGAAACATCTGTATTTACCTTTTTTAGCATTCAAGATAGAATGGATGAAATGTGAATATTAGAAACAAGATGTCAGCGTTAGTAATATTATGGAACAGCTCCAAAACTCATGGAAAAATGTAAAAGTGTAACTTTAAGCTAAGAAAAATTTGTGTGTGTGTGAATATATACGTAAAATTACTTCTTAATTTAGCATGTCAGTGCATCTCATGGCCAGCTAGAGAATACAGTAGCTTGTGGTATTCATTATGAAAACTGATGTGTAAGTGTGTGCTCCAGGGCGGGGTGAAGCTGGGGAGCAGTCAGGCTGGTAAGAACCTTCACGGTATTTCCTGATGACATTTCAAGGAGGCTTCAATTAGCGACAAAATAATATTATACACCAGCCGTTTTTGACAGCTTGCGAATTGCTGGCCAGGTGTGTGACTCCTCCCGATGGCCAAGTGAATGCTGGGTTTTTCCCCAATAGAAGCACTGAAAAATGGAAATACAACAAACTCCTACTACTGCCATTTTGGCCTTAAGAGTAAGGTGCTGTAGAGACTGTATAAAGACTTTGATTTTTCCCTTTACGGAGTTCACAGATGTTTCTTGTGAAGCCCAAGACAGCTGAAGACAGAAGACCCGATGGAGTCACCTGTGAACAGCCAAGACCTAACGGTTCAGAGTGGAAAACTGCGCAGGAGGTGAAGTGGGTGGCTGTTATTTACACATTATAAATCTAAATAGTAACAATATAAAATAAACGAGAATATAAAATAACCAAAATAGGTAAAATACGTAAAATGATGGTCTTATAAAATGTAACCCTTCTGAACACACTTTCTCTGAAAAAAAAACAGTATTATGGAAATTTTGAAGGATAGTTCTCCAAATAATTTGAATTTATAAAAGTGGAGTTGAAACAAGCTATAATATGCAAATGCTAAATATAGCTTTATTTGCCTTGTATTTGGTTACTTTCCTGTGATACTCAGAACTAGTACTTGTGCACCTGTCTTCCTTGAAAGCTGATAATCAGGAGATTAATTTTTATGTACTTCAGCTGAATTATATACTTTGAGATTCAGCTTCAGCAAAATGCAAATGAAGGTATAAAAAGACCCGTTAGTGGGGACTTTCCCGTTAATTCTGCGGTACTAATTCAAGATGCGGTATTGTTCCCAGCGGTGAGATAACACTGTGTAGTACAAAAGTGTAGCTAAGAAAGAGT
>NW_010429403.1:0-780 GCF_000710305.1 Buceros rhinoceros silvestris
TGTCGGCAACAGCCACAGAACCTGTGAGGAGGAGGCAACAGCTTATGTCCTCCCAATAACACTATTAGAAAAACAATGAGAGAAACAGAGTCAAATATAATGTAGTCTGGTTGTCACAACAATCCTGCGGGAGACACAGAGTCTCGCTTCCAAAGGCAAATACAACACTTGAACTCAGGTCTGCAATATCTCAAAAGCTGGGAGAGACAAGACCATCACCTCCACCACCAGACTGCCTGTCTTCATTTTTTATTTTTATGTTTATGACTTTATTCTTTAATCTTTCTTTATAGGCCAAAAATAATTGGTGACTTGAGCTGATATCTATGGAAACCCAAGCCACGTTCCTTGTTGAATAAAATATTCATTCTAACTAATGGAACAAGAGGAAAGTAATTAGAAGTGTTTTTTGAAAAAATGAGGAGCAGGCCTGAGAAAGGGTATGGAAAACTTCCATAATTCAATATGTTACTAATCAGCATAATAAAAACATAGTTAACATTCAAGTGCACAGATATCAAAACCAGTCTTGTATGGTTTTGTTAGTCCTCAGACAATGTAGAACGTGTGCAGATACTGCTGAAAAATTTCATTAGAGAATCAGCATGAGTTTACAGCCTGTTAAAAAAAAAAAGAAAAACCTCTTACATTCTTCACATCAAATGTACAACATTTCTTCTTCAGGAGGGTAAAAACTCTTAAAACCGTTGGTGTTAAAGCTGATCGATCCTGCTGGGGATGGTCCCTTGACAACACCCACCCACCCTTCCCCCACCCTCC
>NW_010429404.1:0-318 GCF_000710305.1 Buceros rhinoceros silvestris
ATCCCCGCCTCCCCCCACCCCGGGACCCCCCCGGTGACGTCCCCATGGGCGCGGTGGTGGCCCCGGCCGCGGCCGTACCGGTCCCACGATGTCGGAGACGTGGGACACGGTTGTCCCCGAGGCCGCGCCCAGGGAGAGGACCTTGGCCCCCGGCCGGATGTGGATCTGGTCGATGCCGCCCAAGATGGCCGCCGCCAGCTTGGAGCGAAAGGGGTTCCAGGCCCGATACTCCACCTTGGTGTCACCGTCCTGGGGACAGGGACAGCCGGGGACGTGTCACCCACCGGCTGTGCACGCCCACCGGCCCCAACAACGCCC
>NW_010429404.1:603-940 GCF_000710305.1 Buceros rhinoceros silvestris
GCCACCAGGGCCAGCTCCCAGTGCTCCCAGTATGGAGCCCAAGGAAGTCGCAAAGCTCTACCCCAGCTCTCCCAGTTCCTCCCAGCATCTTCCCAGTGCCTCCCAGCATCCACCAGTTCCATCTCAGTGTTGCCTTGCTCCCCTAACTTCCCTCCCAGTGTCTCCCAGTGCACTCCAGTTCCCTCCAAGTCCCATCCCAGTATATCCCAGTGCCCCCCATGCCCTCCTAGTCCCTTCCCTGTGCCCCCCACTGCCCCCCAATCCCTCCCAGTGTCCCCCAGTTCCTTCCCAGTATATCCCAGTACCCCCCAGTCCCCTCCTCGTCACCCCCAGTCCA
>NW_010429405.1:0-19614 GCF_000710305.1 Buceros rhinoceros silvestris
GCACTGCGCCTCTCCTGGGGGCTGCGGAAGCGGCGCGACCCGACTCTACCTTTTCGTGCATCTTTTATTGCCGTTATTTTCTGTTTTTTAAAAAAACTCGCAGTTTTGCGCTAGAGAAATGCCCCCAGTCGCGCTCTCCCTTTCATGAGATAGAAGTTGCCGTCTCGTACACCCATCTCCGGATGCGTGTAGCTAAAGGGATTTAAAAGGACCTGCCAAACCTGATGTTTACTTGGCTGTGCCTTAACGCAGCGAGCAGGGCTGAATCCCGCCTGCCCCGGGGCTCCATCAGGTCCGCCGGCGGCTCTCTCCCGGCGGGAGGGGCCACGGTTCATCCTACACAGAGCCTTGTCCCCATCGGCCCGCTACCGAGTAGTCCTTTGGACCCAAATTATTCAATAATAGTTACAATTGCGAGGAAGTTTGGAGCTGCGCCCAGGCGCTGTAGTACTGTAGGCAGCTGGCGCAGGATGCTGCCCCTCAACCTGCTGCTGAGTGCCTAAAGCACGTGTCTTTTGGCTGGGCTGAAGGTGAGGACCCCTGCCACCATCCTGTTGGTGTGGCCCAGCGTCCTGAAGGCCCAGCCTAGAACTTGAAACAGCATTGCGTTTTTGGTGGAGGCTGAATAACATACTTGAACACGACCTCTCTTTCTCATTTTTAATTTTAATTTGGTGTTGGAGGAAGGTGTTCTGTGTACAGCCATAGAGATGTCTGCTTAACGCTTTTAGAAGGCAAGCCAGGAAAGTGATGGCTCCTCAGCAAACCATTCTACTCCTGTGTGCTTGCTTGCAAAGGTGACCTGTCAGCTGTGTGCAGGGCGTGTGCTGTGGAAATCCCCTTCCTCATAGTCTGCACATAGCCAGGTTCACTGTGCACTTCACAGCTTTTTTAAATAAAGAGAAGAAGATTACACCTACTCTGCAGTATAGGGGCAGACAAAGAACTGGAGGCCTTTCTGCTGGCACCAGTGGACACTGAACTCCTTTGGCACCCAGGTAAACTCCAGGTTTCTGGGGATCTGTGGTCCCTGGTAGAAAACCAGCAAGTAACAAGTGTGGGATTTTCAAACACACCCACAGGCATGCAGCATCCAGCTCCCACTGAAAGTAGGTGGGATCGAGTGCCAGAGCCTCTGGGAAAAATTCCATCTCGCTGCTTTCCCAGCTCAGGAGATTTTCAAAGAGGAGCTAATTGCCTGCATTTGCAGTCTTTCCTTCAAAAAGAAAACATCATTGACTTCTTAGTACAAGCTGAAGTTAGAAGAGCTGGTAAATTCACGCAGGTTAAAACCAAACAACATTAAAACTGACCATTCTTTGTCTTACTCTTGCTGGACAGCTTTTCCGTGTCACCAGACTTCCTGCTTTGCATTGGAGCCTAACACTTGCAACTCTTTCATAAGGAGATGAACCACACTCAGTCCTTGCTTGACAGCCAACTTCTTCAGACTTACACCCTTTGTAGCACTTTTTAACAGAAAAGCTAGTGAGCTGGGGCTTGAAAACTGAGTGGTTAAGCAGACCGTATGGGCGGGACTCCATTTCATGACTCAAACCTTTGCCTTTCTGTAGAACGTGCTCAGTCCAAAGTCCAAGGGAAAGGACCAGTAATATTACTTAAGGACATGGAAATGTATCCCTTTTAATGAAGTCATTTCAGCTATTCTGCCAAATAATTACTTCAAGACCTGATCAGGTATGTTACCCTTTAAAAAAAAAAAATCCAAACCCAAACAGAAAAAAACAAAGCCAAAACTGTTCAGTGTCTCATGATCTGAAGTGTCTGTGATGCTTTTTCAGTAGCAGGTGGTTGCAAACAGCATCATAACAGCTGCAATGACTGTACTCAGATAAGCATCACAGACTGAACTCTCCAGCACTTGCTTGGGAACATCCCAGGTTTTCCTTGCAGGACTCGTGATCAAGCTGACCACGGTGTTATGCAACAGGACTTTCAGGGAGGTGGGGAAGTCCTCTCTGAAGATGGAATGTCTGCAGGTGGGACAGGTTTGGGATTTTGGGTTGGTTTTTTTTTCCCCCTATGCAAATCTTACTGATTACTGCGTTCATGCTTTGGCCTATCCCTTCTGGAGTATTAACCTCATGACAGTTCAGAGGAACACCCAAGTGGCTTAGCCTTTCACTCCTTTGGTCTAGATGGGTTGGGTACTTATTGTCTGCTGAAGATCAGCAGGTACATAGGCTCCTTTGTGACTTGACTGCTTTTGAAAACTTCACTCAGAACAGCTTGTAACCCTGCCAGGATGCTGTGGAGACTCAAACATGGGAAAGAAATGTCCACTTTGATTTTTGATACGTGCTCAGTAGTTGCTGCCAGTTGCATCTGTGCTGAGATTTAACTGCAGCACTGAACACACAACGGTAGCTGCAGACAACTACTATTGTAGTAGAGTGAGTTACTTGTTTTGGCAGAGGAAAGATTCTTCAAGATGTGGTTTTGACCTTTCACTAGTTTTGCTCTACTCGTTAAGTGAAAACTCCACGGTATGCTTTTTCATTCAGATGTGCCTGGGCTGCAGCAGCCAAATACAGCTTTCCTCCAAGTAAAGTTGTTTTGGGTGGAGAGAGGAAGGGAAGTGAAAGGAAAATCTGAGCATGTAGGGGACCAGGAGAGCACACAGTATGCACAGTTCTAAGGTTATCATTGTTGGAAATTAGATGCTTTTTTTTTTGAGCAATAAGGACAGATGGCAGTGTGAAAAATGTTTTTGCAAATACTGAAGTTATATTTTCAGATGACTTAAATTAGCTTGGTCTCTTGTGTCCCTCTGGCTTTGTGCGTGTTAAGATACGGTTTTCTGGGGTCCAGTCTCTTTGCAGTGTATAAACTCAGAGGGGAGTTTACACTGCGTCTTTGATATAGATCAGCTCCTGTGATGTACAACTCTGTCCTACAGCTGATTTTCAGTAGAAGTATTGCAGTTTATTTCAGCAGAGGGACAGGCCCAAGAATTTATTAGCAAGACAAGCAACTCTGCTTCTGGCGCCGTAGATGGCTCTGGAAGCATTTTTCATGTGCGTGCGTGCGCCTGGGTGTATGCGCTTGCAGATGTAAAAGCCAGAGCACTTATGGCCTTTCTATATGAAGGCATCTGTTTCTTTTCCTTTAAAAGAAAAAAAATTATACCATTTTGGCTGTGTTTCTTAGTTCCAGTGAAATGCTATAGAGATGAGCGTTGTGAGATTTTTACTGACAGGAACCGGCTGCATCAACATATGCAGGCTAGATCATACTTTTCTGTATCCCAACTTGAGGGAGGCTGTGCTGAGGCTGTTTTGTACACAGAAGGGGTTCTTCTCTCCGAAAACTTACTGGCCATTTTGGGTTGCACAAAGGGTGAATGATCCAGAGTCAGGAGAATGGGAGGAGAGGAAGGTATTGAGTAGTTGGTCTGGCATCCCTGAGCTCTCCCATAACCCCAGAGAACACTTCCCTTCCAGCTTTGGGGCTTGCAGGTGAGTGAGTTCCTTCAGACTGGCCTGATAACTGTGTAACAAAGGGAGACCTACCTGCCTGCCTTCTAGGAATTCCTTCCTTTCTATTATAAAGGGGTTTCATTCTTCTTGGTTGATCAGAAAGAATGCAGAAGGAATCTGAAAAAGCAAATCAAAGTGGCACAGCTTTTCTTAGTTTAAAATCTAAGAGTTCAGAAGTTCTTCCCTAGCTTGAAAACTTAATGACCATCTGAAGCAATACCTCCTTTTAATTTAGCTCATCAAATTAAATTTTGCAAAGAAAACTAAGCACTACATTCTAGTCCTGACAGGTAATGAAAGCACAAAACCATTTTCACACACATATGATGCATACTGCTTTGTACCAGCCTTTCACAAATGTAATAGGCAGGGTGTGTTTTTTTTCTGTTATTCCCCACCTACTTTACTGTTCACTCCTCGATTCCAGTTTTGGTGGTGGTTTTTTTTTTCCAAGGCAAGTCTGCGTTTGCTGCTTTTCCAAAAGAGAGAGGGTAGAAGGATGGGAGTCCATTCAAGTTGCTAAAGCAGTTTAAAGCAGAACCTGGCGCAACAGCAACTTGTTTTTTGCAGGGAGACCAGGGAGGAGGAGGACAATCACTTTTCTCCTGACTTGGGGGCATACTGCTCTTCTACTAGTGCAGGTATGCAGAATGACAAATAGGCTCCACTAGGATTTCTGATGTGCTGATGAGCTGTCCCTTTCACTTCTGTGCAGCTGCTGAATTAAAAGATGTCATGTATTTTAATAACATGCTTAAATTTGGCAAAACGATCTTGTGTAACACTTTAACTTCTATGGAAGTTATTTCATTCTTACTTGCCATCTTCTTGTCAGACCTAAATTTCACTTGGTTAAACTTCCACTGCTGAGATTCAGGTGTTATTGTAGCTGGCGGTCTAACTCCCTGGTTCTAATTTGAGATCTAAATCGCCAAGCTTTCAAGTTAAACCTTTTAAAGGGCACAAATATATATACTCTTAAGTACACATTATCTATTAAGCTCTCCAGCTGACAGAATATTTAATGTATAATAGTCAAATGGCAACTGTTTGGGATTAAATGTGTAACTGGACTGATGCCTTCCATTTATAACTACACTTCGATGCAGTTGTCAGAGAAATCTGTTTTACTTGTGGTTTTGCTACTAGCTCTTCCCCATTCAGGCATGATATATGGTAATACCGTTGCTGACCATTCATCAAGTGGAAAACAGATGGCACTGGTTTCCCTTGTATTGAAAGATGGTGTTGAAAGGCTGCTCCTGTGAGAATGGCAGCAATGATGCAAACCGAAATATTTTCAGAATATATGTCTGATTCTAGTTTTTGCCAGAATGTTAATTGTATAACATGCCTCTTGTTCTGCTGTGGTATATATACCAGCTGGTGACAGAGATCATCTCTTCAGCATCTGGATTTCTGGAAGAAACCAGGTTAGAAAGTAAATAACATTGATGTCAGTTCTGTGTCTTGCTCTTTAACAGTCGAGATGTTCTTCCTGCATAAGTTTTGCAGCCCTGATGAACCATGCATCTGCAGTTAGTCTTTGACTTTCTAAAGAGAAGCACCAGACCACAGACTTAACATTGGGGTACTCAAACAAAATCCAAAATTGCTGTTTGGTACTTGAAAACTCCTGGGGAACGTACTGTTGGGTCTCCAGAGGCTTGATGAACACCATGTCTGTCCCTTGAAAAAGCCCATCGGATGCTAAGAAAGAAAATACATACTCCTAAGCATTTGCCTAGTCATTTGTTGTTTATTTGTCTTGACAGTCCAGGAATGCTCACCTGATTTAGCTGTGCATTCATTTGCTACCTGTCCCTGCAAACATCCAAGCAGAAGCACAGAGTAGTTCTGAGTCTAACCATCTCTCAACGAGCCCATTCAGCAGGTCACTACTTGGATACCTTTTACTTACTACAACTGCTCCTGGCCTCCAGGCCAATGCTGTACTAACAGACTGAGCACTGAATCTTCTAAGAAGCCAGACAGCATTTGGGGTGACTTTGATGGATATTTGCACAGGTCACCCTTGGGAGAACTTAGCAAATATGCTTGAAGAAGAAAGGAATATAGCACTTCAAGCCTGTAGCAAACAGCGTGAGTTGGGCTAGGAGGGAAGGAAAGACCTATCCCCTCCATCTCCTAAACCTGGAGGATCTCCTTAGTGTTCAGCTTGCGCAGGTCCCTTGCCATCATCAGGCTCTGCAAGGGGTTTAGTCAAGACAAGCATTTTGGAGAGTCGCCTTGTGTCTTTTTATGCGTTTGTGCAGTAGTAATTGCAAGGGCACACAACCTCAGTGGGCACCAAGTGGTCTCGTATTATAGTATGCTGGACGGAAATGTGAACAGGTACACTTTCAGCTGGATATGGGTGCCTTAATGGATTTTTTTAAGAGTATTAGCCAACCATATGAGATAACAGTTTAGATTTTCTGTTGTTCTCAGGAGCCTGAGAACCTTGCGTGTTTACTTTGCAGTGCTGCCATGCTCTGATCTTCCCTTCTGGGGTGTGGGGATGTGTGTTTTACCTTTGTTGGAGGGCTGTGATGAGGTGTGGGTGGTTCACTAACTTTTGCTGTGGTCCTACGAAAATGCACGGGATTGTTTTCCTTCACATGCAGTCTCTGTCATTAAGGTAAGCACGATGCCAGGTATGGATGTTTTGTGGAAGCGTATTTTTGATCTCACCTGAACCTGCTTTTCAAACGGTTGCTGTAACCATGTGGCAAGTCTTGGCATGGTAGACTGGAGATTCCAGGTTAACTTTCTCTGTCTCTCTGGAGGATATTAGAATTGTGTCCATTACCTTCCTGAAGATGGAAGATCTGGGGACAGATCCCTATGCCACATACATTCAACCAGAAACCCAAGTTGTGTTGCTGGGACTTGGCAGTCCCTGAGACTGAGATGTGACTGTGAGTTCCCTCTTGCCAGACTTGCCCACAGGTGATGGGGATCCTGCTCTCCTGAAAGTCCTCCCTGAGCTACTGGTTCTTTCAGTAGTATTTGTGGGGAGGACAGCTAGTTTTCTCTTAGCTTTACAAGAATACAATGACTTGGCCTTTTAAGTGAAGAGGGGAAATGTTGTGTTATTTTCATGGCTCCATCTAATTTTAATTTTTTAAAAGTAGAAGTCTTCAGCAGTGGGAACCTACTGTAATGGAGCTTCTTGCATCTGGAGTGCGATAAAGCAGCAGAGGTGGCTGCTTGCTCCCTGTAGTGGGTGGGTTATTGGTAGAGGCAAACCTTGCAGCATGGCCTGTTTAAAAGGGAATGTCTTGGAACATTCCCCACCTGTGTTACGAGACAGATGCTGTGTGGCCTGTGAGGACTTGCTGCTTGCTGTGTGTCCAGGCCCAGTGCCAGGAAAGCACCAGCTTTGCTTTGTTGGTTTGGTTTTTTTGAAGTGCTGTGGGAGCTCTCTTTGCTCTGACAGCTTCTCATGCCATGTCAGACTGTACCTAACTGGGGAGCATGTGCACTGAGGAATAACTGCTGCTTGGGGAGAACTGATTTGGTGGTGGGGACATCATGTGTTGAAGGGGTCTTTGTTGTGGTGACTGCAGTAAATCCACTTGGAACTAACTTTAAAAGGTTCTGCCTGGAAAATGCCTCCAGTGTACTTTACCTGCTCTGATAGCAAATCCCAGCCCAGGTGTAGTGAAAGGGATAGGCAGACCACTAAGAGCAGCATGGCTTTTGGCTTTCTGAGCCAGCGCTTAGTTTGCAGAGCTGGTGGTTAAGGAGAAACAGTTTCCCCGTAAATGGAGCGAGTACCTTTTGCTCCAGCGTCATTGGTAGTGGCTGGGATGTGTAGTAGGCACATGCTAAAATGTGCCCTGGGGTCTTGCTCCCCGTCCCTTTTCTAGCTAGCTTTCCTTCCCATGGAAAGCAGGGCGGGGAAGGCAGGAGGTCAAGAACTGAGCCTGTGCTGACATGGAGCTGGGATGCTTACCCAGGCGCGAGAGTCAAGAAGTGCTCCTGGGTCCTGCAGTGCAGACATGGCCATTGAGGGCTGGGCGGGAACTCCACCCTGCTGTTTTTGGAGCTGCTTTTCAGGTATGTCTGCCCAACAGCCTGGAGGTAGACTGCAGCCCACTTAAAATCACTCCTACTCAACTTTCGACAGTTTGGCAGGGACAAACACCATCACACCAGTGATGAGGTAGTTCTAGTGACCCAGGATTCAGCTGCCAACTAATTATCATGGGGCTTGGGCAGGTTCACACAGCCTGTCCTGCAGCCTGTTTTGCCACATATATAGGACTTTTATTAGCCAAGTCAGCTGCATTCACACCTCTGGGTTGTGTTGTTGTAGACGTGCCCTTAGAGTAGAATTGTGCAGTAAATGAGATTGTCATGAGTCCTGCTGGTTATTGCTTAATATTCCAGCTGTCGTAACTATAATTTTTTTCTTTAAAATAAGGGAGTGCATTCTAGGTGGATCTGCTCTTCTGAGGCAATGCAGGATAAAGCTATGGCCTATCTAGCACTTTCCCATCCTGAATTATAATTTACTTTTGGTTTGTTAGTGAATTGCCCCAGTTTTTCTTTCAGTATCTTAACACTGATAAGTAACACCAGGTTCTGTTTGTTTTCACAGGTTACAGCTGGGAGGAAAAGATGTTTGGCTTTCACAAACCGAAGATGTATCGGAGTATAGAGGGCTGCTGTATTTGCAGAGCTAAGTCTTCCAGTTCTCGTTTCACTGACAGCAAACGTTATGAAAAGGATTTCCAGAATTGTTTTGGGTAAGATTCTTTCTTTAGTCAACATTTTGGTAGGTCATGGTGTTGATCTCCAAGCCAGGAACCTGATGTGCTGTCCCTCTTGCTCTGAAAGATTAGGTAAGCAGAGATGGGTGCTAGGGGAAGGTGGGGTTCTGCTTCCTCACAACTGGCCAGGTGAGGAGGGGCTGGATCCTCTGCTGCTGCGTGTGGTACTATTTGGTTGTCAATCCGCTATTGCTGCCAGTGGAGGGCTGCAGTAGTTTGTAATACTGAAGGGTCAGGCTTGTGCCTTTCTCACCTCACAGCATGTGCAGGGATTTAGACCCCTCTCAGATTATGTGTTTTCCCTTGTTCCTTAGAGGTGTAAATTCCCTCACAAGGTGGTAAACAGCACGGGTTCACAGAGGCTTTCTCTGGCTCTGAAGATTCAAGAACGTTAGACAAAACTCGATGAGTGAATATTTAGCAGTTTCAGCAGGGTGTATGTGGAGTACTCTGTTTCAGGTATTGCTGCCTCTGTTCAAATAGGACACATTGTCGTGTTACTAAAACTTCTAACTGGAAACCCATTCTGATGGAGAGAACTTTCATCCATTGTATCAACAATACATACATATCAGTATGGCTACTCTTGTCTCCAGTGTTTAACTTCGTATGTGTGAATCTTTGCAATCTCTAGAAATATGTCCCTCTCCCCCTGCCTTTTTCTGGAAACGCTCCTTTCACGTACAGCTTTGTATATAGTGCTTTGTATTTACCATGGATTTTTGTACCTAAATCTGGTGCTTACCATCTTCCTAATCATATTTCTTGGCTACTCTGCTCTGTGGCAGTGGAAGGACTGTGTGAAGACCCACTGCTCTTGTTGTTGTTGTTGATAACTACATTAAAGAAGCTTGCAGAATTCCAGGGCCTTTGGTCCTGTGCTATCTGAAACATGTTTGCCAAGGTAAAAATGCAGCCTTAACACTGAGCAAATAATGGCTTGTCTGAGGCTGCCTCATTCATCTATAAATGCTTCAAAGTCTTTCCATGTAAAAAGCAGAAAAGTTCTACGTTGTATCCCCTTTATATTTCTTCTGCTGGATTAGCAGCAGAGGTGATTTCTGAAGAAAGCTCATTAAAGGGAGCGAGTATTGCTGTCATTCCAGTGACTGCAGTTTCTGAAATTTTATCTTATGCTTATGCGGGAGTGTGTGAGGTGGTATTTGTTACTCAGCCTTGAACTTCTCTGAGAAGGTTAAGAGCTGAATAAGCTTTTGTCGGATCTCTGAGGTCTGTTCCCAAATGTACATTCAAGGAATATGATTATTCCTTCTCCAGTCAAGTCAACCAACCCACTGGAGAACTGTGTGGTGGAGTTTGTTTTTTGGTTGGGTGGGGGGTTTTTTCGAGGGTGGATTTTGGTGGCTTTTTTTGGAGGTAGGGTTTTTTCTCTTTGTGGTGGTAGGGTTTTGGGGTTTTTTTGGGGGGGTTGTTTTTTTTTTTTTTCAAAAAAAAAAAAAAACCCCAAACTGAAGGTGTGTGACTGTTTTTAGTGCCCCTCTGGAGGCAGTTTACAACGTCTTTCATTTCTGTATGGAAGAATGCTTTCTGAAAGCGAGACCTGCTCTTTAAGAGGCAGTGTTTGAGCACCCCAGATGAGTCGCAGTGCCTGAAAAACAGAACTTGAGAACCCTTCTTTTCTATCAACTTTTATGCTTCTTGCTGTTATCAAGTGTGTGAGGGGTGCTTTTATTAAGTTTGTCAAGTGACTTTTGCTTTTGTTTTTACCAGGCTCCATGAGGCCCGTTCAGGAGATATTTGCAATGCCTGTGTCCTTTTGGTGAAAAGATGGAAAAAACTGCCAGCAGGATCCAAAAAAAACTGGAATCACGTTAGTCATTTATTTCTCCTCCACCCCAGAATTAACTTGTCTCTGCTTCAGTCTATCCTGCTAGAGAGGGGAGGTGCTGTGCTGGCAAGGATTTGGGATTTGCTATTTGCCCCACACCTTCCTTTCCCACCCTCAGCATCTTTAAATCCTTCCTGGAGTATTTCCTGTTACGTGACTCTTACCTGGCTTTGTTTGGCTTATGTGCAAATGGTGATTATGCAAGCCTGGGATGGAGTCACAGCCTAACTTACCTTATAATTCCTTGTTTTCACAAGCTCATAACCTTGTGCAAGTATCTCTTATGACACTCAAATGTCAAATTTGGCCTTTATCCAAAATTGGTCGTCTTTTTTTATACAGTTTGAGCAAGCAACACATAAATTGTTGTCGTTTAATCAGATAATTACAGTGACTAATATCTCACAGCTATTCCCGCTCATATATTGTGTTTTGATCCATCTAATTCAGTTTGGGCCTAGGGCTGGGAAGATGATTAGGATTCTTTGTGTATGTTACAATCTTTATTCAGGAAGCCTTGATGGTAATGGGAGGAAGAACTGTGGTTATTACTACTGCTAGCTTTATTCAGAAGTTAAATTGAGGATTTTTTTTTTTCCCCCCCAAAACTCCAGGGCAAATGCTTGGCAGACTTCTTAACGGAACCTGTACGGGTTAAAACAACTGTTGTCTACTAAAGTGAATTTGTCAACAATAGGAAGAAGGCAAAAGTTGAAATGAATGAAATTGTTAAACTAGTTTGCATTTTCCTACAGACTCAGACTCTTGCAAACCAGGCTTAAATGAAATGTAAGAGTGTTGCACGGAACTGCCTTGGTTTTAACTAAATGGTTTCGAACACCTTCAGCTACATCAGTACGGGTATCTTGACTAGGGCTGCATCTGGGCATGATGCAGAGGTATTATGCAAGTATTTTCTGTGTTCTAGGTGGTAGATGCCAGGGCTGGACCCAGTCTTAAAACAACATTGAAGCCAAAGAAAATGAAAACTCTGTCTGGAAGCAGAATAAAGAGCAATCAAATCAGCAAACTGCAAAAGGAATTCAAGCGGCACAGTAAGTGGATCCAAAGAGATTTTGGCAGTGAAATTCAGCTTCCCCTAATGTAGCCTACTGGTAACTGACCAAGCTTAACCACCATCTAGATTCAACTGTGTGCTCACACATTTGGGTGCTCCCTGTTTCCATAACCTCTCATCCTCTGAGGACTTGGGGAGGGGGTGAAATGAGGAGGAGGAGCTTGTGTGCAGGGTGAGCTGTGAGACAGAGGTGGGGAAGCAGTGAGGAGGAGCGGGGAGCCTGGCTTGAAGGTGTAGTCAGTTGTAGTTTATGTTCCATGCTTAAATGACATGTCTTGAGAAAAAACTTCTTGGGCAAGACCAGACCCTCGTTGGAACTGAAGCTGGAAGAGGTTTCCCCCTGCTCTCAGTGATGCACTATGGCCTTTTTCAGCAATCCTTTCCCAAGAAGCACTGTTCCATTGATACCACTATCAGTCTTTTTCTTCCATACATGCTTTCAACCCAGGCTTTCTGTTTAGCCTATGTCCCCCTGCCACCCTCACCCCCCTCTTCCTTAAAAATTCCTACCATGTTTCCTTGATACAGTTTTCTTTCACCTTCCTCTGCTGGTCTCAGTGATTTCTTCACTTTGAATCTAAATTTATTTGAAGACTCTTAGCTTTCCACAAAGCCATCTGCCAATTATGTTCTAAAGATACGTTGGTACTTCAGGTTTTTCCTCTAAAGCAAACCTTCTAGCTTCTTAACTGTTGCTAACTTGGTCTTCTCTCTCTTTCAATTATCCTACCTGGCCTGAAGGAAAAGCTCGCCAAAGAATCTTTAAAGGCCCTATTCCAAAGGGCTTGTATCTCTTAAATCAGCTTGCTATAGGTAATCTAATTATGTTAATGTACGTGCTGGAGATAGCAGAGGGTCTACTAGCCTACGTTTTAGTTAAGGTGTGCATCTGCACTGAGTCCATACCTCATAGTCTCGATCCAGCAAAAGCTCAATACTACCTAACCCATTGCACTAATGAGAAGAGCTTTGCAAGATTTCAGCTGAGTGGGTAAGAAAGGAGATTAACAGCAAGAGAGAAAGTACTAGGTCTGAAGTACAGATCCCCATCGTTTTCAAGGGTCCGCCAGTGATTCCAGAGTGGGACTGGGATCTTATTCAAAGCATGGCCCCCACAGGCGATGTTTTGAGAGTCAGGAACTGAAACCTGATCCTGAACCTCTTACCAGTCCCTCATGTACAAGGACCCTGCCAGTTCTTCTAGTCCATCTCCCAAGTGCTGACAGAGAGTCTCCCTATAGAAATATGAAGTGGCAAGTGAAAAATGGGTTGTCATTGTTAGGTTTTTCTTGTTAATTAAAAAATCCTCTTTCTCTCTGTTCCCAATCCACACGTGATCTTTTACAAGTCAAGAGAAGAGTAAGTTGTTGGATGCATATCCTGATTCTTGCATTTATTCTTTCCCCTATAGATTCTGATGCCCACAGCACCACTTCGAGTGCCTCCCCAGCTCAGTCACCCTGTTACAGTAACCAGTCTGACGATGGCTCTGACACAGAGATGAGCGCTGGGTCCAGCAGAACACCAGTTTTCTCCTTTTTAGATCTCACATATTGGAAAAGGTAAAAAGCAATAAAACATGCACAGTTTAAGTCACAGAGTATTATACAGTATCTGCCTACCTTTGGAAAGAAATGCCTTGCGTTTAGGACATTTTCCCTTATCTCCCTCCAGGTCCCTGAATACTAATGCAGCTGCTGGAAAATATTTTTACATTTTTGGGAGTAATAGATACTATTCCTGACTGTCATGATCTTATCTTAAAACTGTGCTCTGTAGACACGATGTGTTACCAAGTACAACAGTGCTCTCAGCTTGCCAGCAAAACACATAGTTTGATTTGGTAGTTGTTTAAAAAAATCTGGAGTGGGAGGAAAACCACAAGATTTTCTGGGAGCTGACAAACTTGTTATCTTTTATTGCCTGTTGTGACACAGTAATCCCTTGTTTAGCTAATTCCTCTGTTGAAATTGTTGTGGCTTTGCTGCCTCCTCTCAAATAGTATTTGCCAGTGCCTTGTAGTGAAGGTCAGTTCAGCCCAGATAGTTGTGTACATGAAACTTCTATGGGAAGCAAAATGGGAGACTTAGTTTTGTACAGATTTGGGGGGTTTTGTTGTTTTGGTTTGGTTTTTTTCCCCAAAGTGGTGGTGTGGATTTAGACACAGACTTGTTTTCTCTTTCTGAGCCACCTTTTCCCTCCTGTCTTCTGAGCTGGAGGTTCAGAGAAGTAGTGTCTTGGGTCAAACTGATTTCTTGTATTTCTGTAAATTCTGTATATTCAAAACACACAGTCTGTGTCTCTGCTTGCCATTTCTTCCAGACAAAAGGTCTGCTGTGGAATTATTTACAAAGGGCGTTTTGGGGAAGTCCTCATAGACACTCATCTCTTCAAACCTTGCTGTAGCAATAAAAAGTCTACCACTGAAAAGCCAGAACAAGAAGGACCGCAATCTCCAGCAATCTCCACCCAAGAAGAGTGGTGACTTCCTTGGATAGCTGCAGAAGGTTATACAGGTCCTCTTATTCTCTGGAAAAATACTAGAAAAGTGACTGTTCACTTGGGACACCTGCTATGCTGCCAAAAGACTATTTCCTAGAACTGTTTTGGGTTTTACTGCTACAATTCCACAAACTCAGAAGCCAGTTTGTATCCTTTCAGAAAGACTGTACATAATATTTAAGAAGCTATGGAACACTTAGCAAAGCTGAATGCTGCTGCAAGGTTGTCTAATCTTCCCCTCCACTCACTTCACAAGTGAATATGAGGATGGGGTTTTGTATATTATATGTAGTTCATGTTTCTGTATTGAAAGAAGCAATGGTTCTAAGGCTTTTTTTTTAAGTTGGTTGGTAACCTCCCTTAAATGCCCAAGAAAATATTTCATTCTTAGACATGTATGAGTCAGTAAGACGAACTAATACATAGAAATGTTTTAAGTCACCTCTCTAGTTATAGAAATATATATATATTTTTTTTTAAGGTGTGGAGATCTCACCCTATACTACTGACATAACAAAGACAAATATTTCATCCCTCTTATGTGACATAGACTGGTAAACTGCAGGCACCTCTACTACAAGTGGTGGTTATCTGACAAGGCCCCCAACATAAAGTGCCCTTCAGAAGGGGTGGGAGAACTCTCCTCCTTCGCTAAGGAGAAAGATTTACCTAAGAATTTAACATTGGGAAATGGGAGGCTACTTTGTTTTAACCCAGCAGCAGACAGCCTGGCTGGCATATGGTGATTAGAGATGGACCAAGGAAACTTGCTGATGCCCGGGTTGGGTGTAGGTGATGGCCAAACTGAGTAACTGCTGTCTGTTGGCCACTGCAGTTGAAATGTGACTACACACCAGACTTCCTGCTGGTGTTGGACCCAACATAAAGTAAATCGGGCTGTGGTCCAGGGAGATAATCTGATTGCAGCCTGGGGTGTGGATTCACGATTGCTGTTTTGGAACCCTTCGCTGCAGTGCTTCTCAGTGTTTAGGTTCTGGGTTTTTTTTGTTTCTTTGTTCAAACAACCACCAGATCAATGCTTTTTGTGAATATTGAATATGAAAAGTTGTGTTTAAGAATGGTGCTGTACTGAATTGAGGCAGCTCTCTTTGCATACACGATCAAAAGGTAGCATTTCTTACATGGATTTCCTGACAAACTCGTGTGCAAACCATTGTGACACCCCTTCAAACTCTGCTTTGCCTGTAGGGTTGGAAGCAGCTTCCTGGAAGAGTGTGCTGCAGTTTTAGCTCCCAATTGCTTCATGTTCCTTTTATGAAGGTTTAATTTGTGTAAGTTGGGAATTTGCTTTTTTTTGTTTGCTTCTGTTTTGGGGGGGAGGGGGTGTGTATTTTCTTACTATTACTTTTTTGGGGGGGTATTCTAAGGTGGATGCTACAAGCTTTCCTTTTTGTGAGAGTCATTGGCATAATGCTGTGGTGGGCAGGGCTCAGGACTGGACTGGCATGCAATTTCACTTCCTGAACTGGGAATGTTTAGCAGATGAAAAGATAGGCAGGGAAAGATATGCAGATTTTAAGAGGAGCCTCTACCCTGAAAGTTCTGGGGTCTTTTTTTGCTTTTTTGTTTCCTCTCCTTGCATTGGGCAAGCCAGCCTCTGGAGAGAAAGAACATCAGGGGAAACAGGGCTCTAACTTACCACAGCCTTACAGCTTTCATTGGTCTTACTTTGCTTTTCCTAAACTCTCTGAGATTCTGAAGGGGAGGACAAAGCTGCCTCCCCTGCTTTCATCTGCAGCCAAACAGAATCATAAAATCATGGATTTGAGGATGGGAAAGACCTTTAAGATCGAGTGCAACTGTAGATATAATGGGTGCTTGCTTTTGTAATGGCTTAACTAGGTTGGTCATGCTAGTAAGGGCTTGAGCAAGAGTCCTAGCTGGTTTTGCAGACACCTGCTTTCATCTGAATTTGTGTTTTCAGCATCAGTAACTGTGTACACTTAAGGCTGCAGTATTGGTGGTAGGATGTGCTCTGATATGGATCATCTCTTCTGTATTTATTTATTTATTGCTAGATTTCAACTGCCAACTGCTTCTTCTACTCCCTCCCACCTCTTCCATTCCTGGTAGTAATGCAAAATGAACTGTATGTAGTCATGCACTTTGTATTAATGTATTAGAAATCTATGGAATCTGTTTTGTACTTTTATACTGTTCAGACACTTGTAATCCAAACTTTTTTTTACTAGGGTAATGAATAAATTTAGACTTATTTAGAAAATAAACAACTTCTCCTCTGTTTATTTCAGCTCTGTTCCATTAATTAGTGTTTGAACCAGCCCAGGTAACCCATGTTTCTATTTGCACAAGACTTGAAGGTTTTTTTTCTTTTTGAGGGGTGAGAGAATTCTCTTGCTATTTCATTAGGCAAGAGCAGAGCAAGGGAAGGAAGATGGTGTTTTATGATAGACAGCTGTCTTGGGGCAGAATCACAGAGCTTCCCCTTTGTGCTGCACGTATGTCAGGCATTCCTTTACTGGGAATGGGTGGTGCTGACATTTGGTGTTTCCAGGGGCCTTGCTCACTGGCATTCAGCAAAGGCCAGCTGAAGGAACAGTGTTAAAGGGATGGTGCTGACAGCATGTGGAAATGTCCCTTTCCAGATCCAGCAAAAAGAGGTGGAAGAGCCTAGTGCTCCTCTACTGAAGCTGGAGCCTGGAGTGTTTCTTCCCACAACAGGCATAGTCAGCTGGATAAGCACCAGTAGACTGCTGGGAGCAAGGTGTCTGGCAGCAGATGGGAGTGAGTAACTGAGTTTAGATGATGAGGCTATTCCCTGATAATGGGGAAAACACTGCAACCTTAAGCATGATGGCATGATCGCTGCGAGAGACCGTTTTGGACTTCAGTGGAGACGCTGATTTATTCCTGCCAACACACTCACGATTTTCTTATAAATTGAGCACAATAATACCCAGAGATTGATGTAGAAATCACTTCAGTGAAGACTCTGCACAGACTGCAAGACCATGTTATTTCAGCACAATAGCATCTATTTTGGACACTTTATCTGCTGTAGATGCCTAAAAGTCATCTGGGCATGATTCAGTCCACCTGAAATAAAAAGGCTCCATGTGAAGTGGCTAAAGAGAAGCAGCTGCACCAGAAAGTGGTTTAAACACTAGTGTAAACACTAAAAAACCACTAAAGTGGTTTAAACACTAGTGTAGTGTAAATGTACACTACAACCTAGTGTACATCCCACTCTTTGCAACTTCCACCCTTTTTCAAAGAAGGAATTCCTTTTCACCCTCTCTTACGCTGCTGTGGCATGCTGGTGACTACAGGTACTGTCTGGGTAACCCCTGGCTGCCGAGAACATCTGTGTCAATGAACAGAGTGCTCTTATTCATGGGGCAGATAACCTAATAGAAGGTATGGCTGTGGAGGAGAAAGCTCCTGTGGGAACGTTGGGGAGATGGGACTTACATCTTCCAGACAATATGAAATGAAATCAGGAGGCAAAACCCTAGGTAAAGCCCTCCTGTGCTTCACCTGAATTAGCTGTCACAATGACAAACAAGTGTGGCATCTGCTGAAGTACCTTACAGTGCGAGCATTATAAAGATGTTTTACAGAGAGAAACAAAGCATGCGACAAGGTATTTTGCCGGAGGTCACCAATGGGCAGGGAGCAGATCCATAATTTATTTCCAAAGCCAGAGCTGAGTTCCCAGTGCTGCTGTTGAAGCACACAATGGAACATTCTGTTTGCTTTTGTATGGTGCTGCAGGAAGAGTGATTGTATTCTGATTTGTGCAGTGTGGAAATTTCTTTCTCTGTGACCTCTGTAGCACTGAGCCTTACAACCTGTTTCCTGAACAGATGACTCGGAACCATCCACCCCCAGTGGCTGAACAGTTACAAGTCTTCTGAAGTCGCATCATATTGAAACTCAGTTTTTATACAAGAAAAAGGGAAGCCTCTTCTGAATGGTTCTTGTAGCGCATAACATTTTTAGGTTGCCCAGAGGAGTGGTAAGAGCAGTCTGCGGGGTATTCTGCAGACTTGGTCCTGTGATGGCCAACATCGGAGGTGCAGCTCCGTTTTGGCTCGTTTTCTTTCATTCCCATGAGAATTTGGCCACAAGGGAGAAAAGGAGCACATGTCCAGGTACTCCTTTTCAAACAGTGGAAGTGGCACTAGGGAAATGCTCCAGTCTACAATAAACACAAAACCTGTGCTCCCTTGCAGGATAATAATAGATACCTCAACAGGCTTACAAACCCTGTATATCTAGTTGTGAATGGGCATCACGTAGCAAAACTAGCCTTTTCAGCAACCCCCATGTTCCTGTTTTAGAGGAGAATTTGAAGAGCTGGTGGATGAAAAACCAAGTATGAACCAATAATGTGAGCTAACGGCCCAGAAAGTCAATCATATCCTGGGCTGCATCAAAAGAAGCGTGGCCAGCAGGTCAAGGGAGGTGAGTCTACCCTTCTACTCTGTTCTTGTGCAACTCCATCTGGAGTACAGCACTGAGCTCTGGGGCCCACTGCGTAAGAAAGACATGGACCTGTTGGTTCAGGTCCAGAGGAGGACCGCAAAGATGATCAGGGGGCTGGAGCACCCTCTCTGTGAGGCTAGGCTAAGAGAGTTAAGGTTCAGCCAGGGGAAGAGAAGAGGGAGACCTTATAGCAAATTTCCAGTACTTAGAGGGGTCCTACAGGAAAGATGGGGAGGGACTCTTTATCAGGGAGTGGAGTGTTAGGGTGGGGGCTAACAGTTTCAAACTGAAAGAGGGTAGATTTATATTAGACGTAAGGAAGAAATTCTTCACTGTGAGGGTGGTGAGACAGTGGAACAGGTTGCGCAGAGAAGTTGTGGATGCCCCCTCCCTGGCCGGACTGGCCGGGGTTTCGAGCAACCTGGTCTAAAGGAAGGTGTCCCTGCCCGTGGCAGGGGGGTTGGAACTAGGTGACCTTTAAAGGTCCAACCAAAACCATTCTATGATTCTCTGAGGTTGCAGTTAGTATTTCTCCTGGAAAGTCCATGTTTACGTCGATCTGCAGTGGCTTAGAATTCTGTTGATGCAGAACAGGTAAGTTACACTGTTACAGACCTACATAGAAGAGGGAATGACACACTCTGGAACAAAAAATAGTACACGAAACACTTGTGTACTTCCAAATCCTGAATGTATTTGCAGGGATCATGGCACCAACATTTCACATCATCTGGTTGTTGCTTTGCCCTAGCCTCCCCAGTGGAAGATTGACTAGAAAGGAACAGATGTCCAGGTGTCCTAAGCCTAGCCAGGTGTCCTGAGTTCTGGGCAGGGAAAGATGATCCTGCTCAGTCCTTGACCTCACTGTTGGCTGTAGCCTTCTCTTCACCATGGATGGATGTTTCAAGCAGTCTCATCTTAGTGAGAACCTGGTCCCAGGTCTCTGCTGAAGCCAAAGCTGGGCTGGGACACCTAGAAATGGACTGGGAAGCATGCTCGTCATGGGTGAAACTTCTTAGGAAGAGAAGCACCTGGGGACTCTAGGTGGCTTTATTGCTGACCTCTATAATGTAGCCTGATGATACCAGGCAAAATAATGGACATTTATGAGGAGGTTTAAAAGCCTCAGCACCCAAGGGCCCTGCAGGGGGCATCGGTGCAAGAACACGCTACCGAACACCCGACTCGTCAGGAGAAAGGAGCTCACAAGTTGCTAGTGCAGCTATGTCCTTGTCATGCCACAAGCAATCTTCTCCTGGCAAAGCCACCGGTGCCACTAACTTTCACTCCGTCGTAGGTTTTGTGGAGACCGTACAGCCCCGTGCCCGGCAGCTCCCTCACCCCGGCCTTGCTACAGCAGGAACGCGTGTGCCGGGAGCTCTGGCCAGACCGGGTAACTCACCGCCGCGCCCCAGCTGCCGAAACGCGCCGGCA